>NC_134701.1:263070869-263205869 GCF_043290135.1 Rhipicephalus microplus | reverse complement strand
CATCACTTTGCAGTCGATTTACATTGATTTTAGGCAAGACGCGCTCCTGTAAAACACGAACTCGAGGCAATGTCCTGCGTGCTCTTGGTTCACATACATAAACATTGCTGAAGGTTAGGTGTTGTATGTGATGATAAGGAAACATAATTTTGAATATTATTTGACGTACAGAACATTTGTTTCACTACTAGCGGACATTTAGAGCGCCGACTACTGCACGTCATGATAGGCAAGTCTTTCTTTGCGGTGAAATATAACAAAACGTTTGCTGAAAGTGCGCGCTACAAATACAGGGTTATTCCTTTGTTGCAGAGTGCATAGATTTCTAACAATTGTAGTAATACATCACTATTGCATTGATTCGACATCAAGTTTGCGAAAATTAGCCTGGGCGTCAGTGTTACGTTATGGTTCAAATAGATCAGACCAGTGAGCACAAACACACTGGCGCTTATTTTCACAGCCTAACTACCAGATGAAAGAAACCTACTCTGCTTATTTAAGCTTCGAATACTCTTGGACACTTTTACTTTAAACCAGATTAATTAAATAAACAAAGCTTGCATTATCCTTGTTTTTTCCGTACTATAAGTCTGCTTTTTTTATCACATACATCTCTTACAAAAGTTCAAACATCAAAACGAATAAACGTATTAACGCACTAGTTTCTTATAATTGATAGGGCAGGGTCAATTGTCTGAAAATATTGCGAGGCTGAATCTGCTGACAACCTACAACAACCTAATCCTAACAATTTCAGTGGTCGTGCTTCTATATATCTATGGATCTCACATGACCAAGAGATTGGTGTGTAAGTGCGGCTGCCGAGAACACCTCCCTACATTTGCACAGAATATCTGAAGTGCCCTATGGAGCAATCAGACTGGTGCAATTGGAAAGTTCCCGCTAACTCATAAGGTCTAATAGCAGACAAACTCCAAGGATGGTTTCAGTTTGGAGTTCAGAGAGTCTTAATATACTTTGACCTTGCGATAACGTCCTTCAAGGTTACCCCACAGTGACAAACTGTCTGACTTTATCTTAGGGTAAAAATAAACATATTACTCAGGTATGCCTGAGCTCTGAACTAAAGCCATCATTGGCAGTCGATCTTCCATTAGACTTTGAGCATTAGCGAAAACGTTGAAAACTGTAGAATGTTTTTTTCAAGACAAGGTTCCTTGGATAACGAATTCTGTTAAGACCCCACCAAAGCGTTTTTTTTTTATAATCACGCTGTTTCAAGTAGCTATCATACCACTCTTATCTCTTCGTAGGATTAACGCTTGGCCTCACGACGCGTGATGCCCATAGAGAGATTCAAGAAACACATAGGAAAGGAATAAGACGGAAGAGAACAAACCGACTCAGGAGGAGCTGTTCTAGACTCTTGAATACCCACTGCTCCCTACCAACACATTCCCATTCATAAGGACGTACATAGAGGGAGACAGCTTTCAGGAAAAGAAGACGCAAATAGGCACTTAGCAAAATGGACTTCCGCCGCTAGATTCGCGCGTAATTGCATCAACGCACCTTGTAAACTCTACAGAAACGAGGGCTGTAGCTCTCTTGTGGCCCACTGGCATCTAAGTGCCATCTTTTTCTTTCTTTCTTTCTTTCTTTCTTTCTTTCTTTCTTTCTTTCTTTCTTTCTTTCTTTCTTTCTTTCTTTCTTTCTTTCTTTCTTTTTCTTTCTTCCTTTCTTTCTTTCTTTCTTTCTTTCTTTCCTTTCTTTTTTTCGTCCTTTCTTTCCTTCTTTTTTTCCTTCTTTCTTTCCTTCTTTCTTTCTTTCACTAAGTGTGTCGGAACATTTTCTCTTGTCTGAGAGCAGTTCTCTTTTATCTGAGACAATAAAGCTATTCGGAACGTAGAAAGCAGTTACGTCAAGATCGCACTGCCCCGGGCACCGTGGCTGGCACGCGCCGTATGCAGAATTGCATTCGCGTAGAAGCCTCAGTGCTTTTATTCCATGCATGAAGGCGCTTGAGCACATGCTGAAACTCGAGACAATATTCTACTCGAAACTTACGGTGGCGTGGGAAACGGAGCTTAATTTATGTGAAAAGTTTAGGTACAGAGTGGCACACACGATTTGCTCCTTACCTTCATTGGAAAGAGGAAGTTGAGAACATGTGACCACCTGTCTGGTTCAACCTCGTTAACGCGGTCATCGATAATTTGACGTTCGAAACATCAAATCACACACAAAAAAAGAAGCCTCACTTTTTCGCGCAGTGGCGTCAGAAGTAAGGATTTGTAAGGGCCTAAACCCGAACTCTCCAAAGCCGACCTGACAGCGGGAGAGCGGGATGACCAACAGCTACACAGTGGGATGAGTTGTGTCGTCCCGGAGCGTGGGGGGTTGTCAGGCATTAGTTTAATCAGCGGAAATAGACCCGGGAGCCGAAACGATACAGCTAAAAAAAGAAGAATGCATGACATGCGCGAGCCATACATTAATGGAAGCTCCGAGCAGAGAGGAGTGAGCCCCGGATCAAGCTAATCATGCCGGCAGGGCGACCCCTGTGTCCATCGCGCTTTCGTTCCGCAGGCATTTACAAATAAAGCGAAGAGCGCCCCTTACGTTCTCCCACCCCTTGGTTCCGGGATCCTTTCCCGGCATGGGACACCCGAGACCCACGCTTGTTGCGCCGTGAGTCATGGGGCAGCGCTCCACCGTTGTCAGCCCCTATTCCCTTCCCCGCTTTCCTCCTCGCTCACCATCCCTGTGTCCTTTTTCAGAACACCACGCGTATCCCGAAGTGGTGGTGTTGACCCTCTTACATTTCTTTATGGCCTGTGCCGACGGCACTCTCACCCCACCTCGCGGATATAGTGTCCCATGGATTCTATGCGACAGCGCCGGTACCCGAAGGACAGCAATACATCCAGCCCCGTTGGCCTTCTCACTTTTTTTTTATTTTGCGTTGATTCGCGTTTATAGCAGTCGGAGGTCCGGTATCTCTCCTTCATCTCGTGTCCCGTTCAGCTTGGGCTAACGCTGCTCGAGCCAAACCGGCTACTTTCGGTAGGCTATGCAGCGTGATGCCTCATCCCCAATCGCTGGTGTTATGTATGAGTCTAGATCCAATTTCAGTTATTGTTGTCTTCGCATCGTTTCATGCAAATATTTTACTTGCCCACAGTCTATTGGGATGCTTAATTTGATTCCGTGAATGCTTTTGTAGACGTTTCCACCTTGAAGACCACAAATCAACAGACCATCGGCGTGAATAACGATGTAAATTTCTTTAACATCTGATTAAGTGGGAAACTAAAATCAGTCCTCTCTACAAAAAGCTGGTGGAATCATGCAGTGGATCTGACATAGATGGCAGAGCTCACCACTACCCTTCATCTTTAAGCGTAACTTGTTTGAGTGAACACAAGTTCGCTTCCGACAAACATTAGGTTTTATCACTCACAGTCTTGTGTTTAGTTTGTTTTTCACTGTAAATGAAACATCGCATCTCGTGAAGGTGATTGTTTGTGCATCACACAAGCATTAACAATAGAACCGGTGAATGTTTTCACGAACTGCCGAAGAAGCCGTTGACTACCTGCGCTGCTGTTTCAGTTAAGTGCTCTTACCCGAAAAGAAAGTTAAACAGCTAAGCAAATTAGCAACAAACCTTAGCAACTAAGGCGTTGCAACTAAGGCGTCGGTCACCATGGCCGAGAATCGAGTTTGTACGTGGTATAAGTTTTATTTATAGCCAATGTCACCTACCACATTTTTTATTTAAAAAAAAAAATCGAGAACGACCGTGTACCTACATCTGCGTGCAGGTTGAACGAAAGCGGGTGGCGAGATTTATTTCGGAGTGCAGGTTGCCATATAAATATTTTGATGTTTAGGCACGTGGTACACTGAGGCTTTAGTAGTTTTTGCTTATTAATCTAATAACTTATACTAATAGCACACACGCACGAATGTAATGAAATCAATGTATATACATATATTAGTAAGACGCAATCGAATTGTTGGCCCGCAAACCCAAAAACCTGTTTCGCTAAAAATGTCCTCGTGAGAACCGTTCAGATGATCGCGATCAATTTGGAGATGCCAATCAAGCCTACTGAATAATGAGAAGAGACGCTTACGAAACAGAAGTTTTGTGAATTCGGCCCCTTGTCTTTACCTCCGCTCGATGTCGATTTTCTACGGAAGCGGAAGTGTTGCAAGAAGTGTGTATTTGTTTTCATTTTTCATAACAACCACTACATTAATTTTGACTGTGGCACTACGTTTCCTGTGTGCGATTGTGCTTATAATACGCCGATCGATGCTTCAAGAACTCGCATATAGTTACGGATTGTCGGCAACACGACATCTGGACTGTTCGTGAATAGAATTTCTTGAACGGATGAACGTTGGTCATTATATACGCTTAGAAGCTTCAAATGCGGTGGAACAACGATTGAAGAAATCTTTATAGGAGTAACACATTCCGACGAGCTCTCCATGAAAACATCCGAACTGATTGCGTTCCTCACGCGCCAGGTTGCAATTTTTACGCATGAATATCCATCACAACTGTTTCATGGAACATAAGAAATCTGTGCAAACTGCGCTGCATCTCAAGTAGTATAAGACGTACACGTACTTCGAGCTCAGAGGCTGCAGCTTTAACCCATGAAATGACCACGTCCGCCTTTTCAAGATGCTGCGACAAAACATCGGACAAGAAAGTAACGCCTGGTCGTGACGGGAAATAAAGATTCGACTCGAGCAGCCAAGTCCCTGTTTTCAGTCGAGGCCTTCCGCAGCGAAGCGGCACAATGTTCTTCGAGCAGCCGAAGATTCGTTGCCGGATCACTCGACTAACGTCAGTACAGACTCAGGCATGCTGGATCTCTTCGGGCTTGTGTGCGAGGCAACGCGAAGCCTGGACGCACTCTTCTTTTTTCACTCGCCGTTCACAACAGACGTTGTCTCTTCGGGCTTCGAACAAGTTAAGCCTGCAATGAAGGCACGTGCCGCGCCACAAAGCCGAATGAAGGGCTGCACTTGAAGTAGACGTTCGTAAAAATACCAGCTAGCGATGAAAGAGCTGATGGAGTCTTTAGGAAGGCCGTGTGTATCCTTAACTGTTCCGTTTCTTTATCTTCTTTTTATAGCATAAAGTTGGCAAGGATTCGTTGCTACGTTTCAGGTGGAGTGTTTTCGAAACTAACGGTGAGCTAAACCAGCGCGCTGCCGCCTGCGTCACTTAAGCATGCGGTATAATCTGCTTCAAAACGCTTTGTGGCATGTTTTCAAACAAATGAGTTAGTTACCTCAACTCTGGAAACGTGACCAATTTACAGTAAAACAGCCTAATATGTATGTCTATTTTAAGGGCGTAAACATTGTTTCTTCAAGGAAAAGTGAGAAACTGGGCTTCCTGCCTCGATTCGTTGAGCCAAATCACTTCCCGCAAGGAACCTAAAACACGTTCATTGTGGCCTAAGTTTTCATTTAGAGAGACGCAGAGAGCGGAAAGGAAGGGCACAGAGGTTAGGTCCTATGCTTTGTAAATGCTTTTCAACTGCGATAACAAGCACGAAAAAAAGACAAAGGGATGAACACAGGACGTCTGCAGGTTGAGCCGTATGGGTTCAGTTTGATACCTTGATCTGGAAGAAAGATATAAGGGGTTCAAAGAGATATAAAATGAAGGAGTGAGTGCGTGTTAGTTACGCACCCACTCCTGTTTGCAGCCACAAGTGGCCACAGAAAACCCTAAAAACATTTCGACCCAGAAGAGACCGCACGAAGTGGTTTGCCTGATGCATATATACCTTTTCTAGGGAGAGAGGGACCTCCTTTTTGGACTGTTGCATGTGAGTACAAAAGCTGACGCACGCTGGCGTCGCTGCCTCCGCAGTGTATTTTGGTGGGGTTAAGCATAATTTCAACTTCCCAGAAGAAATCAGCTGTGGAACTAGGGGTATATGCACCTTTTCGTAGAAAATGTGCATATAGACATTCTGTAATCACACAGAATACACAGCAGTATAGTCTCCGCAATATCAGGTCATTATTCTTTAGAAACACTTTCATACAAATACCCACTTCCATCCGCAGGAAGCACGTGGGAATACGAGTTTTACCTGTTTTAGGGGCGAAGCTACTTAAAGCGGCACCCGTTCATACCTCGTAGTAGTGCGTAACATGTATTACGCTTTGACCTGCAAGGTGGTGCCGGTGGGAGATTTCTTCTGTGCGTTGTTGAACAATAAAAATTCGCAGCGTGCGCATTAACTAAAATCCGTATTCTCCTGTCTCTCATTCCTTGTTACCAGCCATTGATATGTACATGAAGCCCTATCTCTCAAGAAAGGGTTGCTACGTTATACTCGCTGGACGTAACCTCCTTGGTTTTAGAAAGGTTTAGCGAGCGTTGGGCCGCAGTGCCATGAATACAGTGAACTAGTATATACCATGAGCTCGAGGTGGTTAAAGGTGGGAAGTAGACACGAAGCGCAAGCCGTAAGAAAGTGTGCGTGTGCCTCCTCTCGTTCAGTTCTTGGAATGTCCGCTCGATGGCGGTGCTTCTATATGAGGAATATATGATGAAAAGATGCTAGATGGTGGTACTTGGAGTGTTGACTAGATGGACGAACGGACACACAGACAAATGCATAGACGGACGCACGGATGGCTGCCCGGATGGACGGACGCATGGACGGACGCAGGGGCGGATGCATGGACGAACGCAGGGACGGACGCACGGATGGACGCACGGACGGTTACAGAGACAGACGCATGGACGGACGGAAGCAAGAACGAATGGACGGACGGTTGCTTCGCCCCACTCTCCATCATTCCCCCGTAGACATGCTGTCATTTCTTTACTCTCAGTTAGGATGTGGTGTAATATACAAAGAAGGACCATCTACTGTACGGAGCTCTGATTACCACTTTTTCAGGTCAAGCGAGGTTAATTAATGTCTCCTTCACGCCTACGCTTAGTTATAATTCACACGAAGCACGCGCATTCGCACTCGGAAACGAGCGCAAAGAGAAACATCAAACAATTAGCGTGTGGCATGTTGCTGCGTTTTCACCATGCAGTTTCGCTCGTACCCAGGGTTGAGGTAGCAGCCAGAGTTGCAGCCGTGATCCGGTGTCCCTTTGTGTTCGGCGTCGCGTCTCTTCTTCCGGGGTGGTGGTCAGGCACGCATGTGGCGGGTCGGTCATTACGTGACAATGGGATGCCGCTGGCGGCTTCGCAACGTCGCTAATGAGCGCTGAATTAGTTGGCCGACGTCGACAGCAAAAAAGAGCAAAGCCTAACGCAACCCGACTTCGAAGCAGTCCTTTCCCCCGACATCCCTAGTTTCAGAGCAGAGTATATTAGTTGATCTCCCGTTAAAGAGGCTTTGCGAAGAGTTTGAATTGAATGTGTCGGGATTTAAAAGAAAGAAGGTGCCATAGGTGTGTAGCTGGCTCCCCTTGCAAGTCGATTACAAATTTGGGAGAAAAAGTTTTGCAGCAGCTATATGAGGAACCAGAACACAATACTACCCCCCCCCCTTTTTTTTTACATGTTAGAAAGTGTCGTTCTTTAACGAGTCCTAACTTTTCATCCAGCTACCTTTCGCTGGTAGAGTCACTTTAAATTGTAACACTCGGGATTATGCTTAGTGCAGCGTTCATTTTTCACGCAGTGTTTGTACCATTTTCAAAAATCAGGAGCTTCCAGGAATTATTGCGAGTGAACTGTTACTTGGAATCGGGCGACTTTCTGGATTGGTTAATAAGGAATGGGATAACACAAGGAATATTATGTCAGTTTAACTGCGAAATTATGCTGGCTTTATTCGTTTTTCGTACTTGCGAATCTTCGATTCGTTGTGAAAATGAAGATCGTAATCATAATTTTGACGTTCTCTTATGAGGTGGTTAGAGCAAAAGACGACTGTTACATTCCAGCTTCGCAATTCATCTATTTGAAATGCTTACTGTAAGCTGGAACTTCTAGAATGCGGAATGTGCCCTGCTTCAGGCTTCGCTTAGTGTTATTGCACATCACAAAAATTTACCAAGTGTAGAAGACGAGCTCTCAAGACTAGCGTACCTGCATTATATTTTCTTAAGCCGCATAGCTCCACAACATCTCCTGCAACGTAACGTGCTGCAACGTACAGATCAAAAACGTTCATTGGGTTCACTCATACATTACATGTTTGTTTATATTTTTCTTTTTACGAATATTTACCACCCTCTTTCCTGCAATCTTTCAGTCCAATTTCACATTCCTATATACAGTAGCATTCCAGCAGTATATACACTTCGACGAAATCACTGTTTTTTGAGCGGAAAGCTTTAGGGGGAGGGTGCGGTCATTGTCACTTGGTGTAACGCAGGCAAGCCCACACGTGGCATATCCCGCTGTAGCATACAGAACGGGTGCTCGCGGCAAAGAGAAGTCTTCTATTTCTTGTTTTTTGAGCACCTTGACGAAAACAATAATTACGGTCATTGCTACCATGACTACCGAAACATGACAACCCAAACCACATATAAAAACTGAAACAGCAAGCAAGCGAGAAATATAAAAAGGAAAAATAGAGAACGAAGTTGAAGAAAGAAATAGAAGTAAAAGAAAATAAGAAAAACAACAGAAAGTTGAGTAGGAATAAGAAGGAAAGAGGAGAGGAAAGAGAGAAAACAGTAGTGAAGCAACGAATGCTGCCCAGCTTCGCTCTTTCCACAGGCTTTTTACCACTTTTCATCGCACGTCGAACGTACACCGCAACACCATTTTTTGTCGCGCAAACTATTTCGTGAGTATGCTAGCACTCATTTCACTCATTTCAGTAAGTGTCAGTACTTGTTTGGCAGTGATTCTTTCTCCACTCTCACTTTGTGCTAAGCGTCTATAGAAAACTAGCTAGCCCAGGGGCTGGTCCTTGTGGCGCACGGGAGGACGTTCTTGTAATGATTTAGCGTATCTCAGTGTGGGCATGAAGAAAAGCAACATAAGCAACAAAAGAAAAAAAAAAGATGACAAGATTTCGCTTGTCTTTTTCAGTATTGCTTATATACCTTTCTTTGATGCTCAAACTGCGTTGTGCTAAAGCAATGCGAGACTATGAGGTATCGACGCGTTCAATCAGCAGTACTTAAGAGAAAGTTGCGTGGAAGGCACGCGAAGAGTGTTAAGCTTTACCGAGGGTGCAGGAGCTAATCACGTGCAGTACCTATTGCCTATGCTCTCATCATCCTTTGTCCGGCGTGTTTATACATTACGGCCCAGCGAGCGCTTGGCTGGAGCCGACCTAACACCCGTCCGCGGACTGTGCAATACGGAGTAATTAAGGCGATAGCCACTTCTGCGGCCGCTGCTCGAAAGCGGACCGGTGCAGGACCACATTCATTATCAGCGCGCTGCGCCGCGGTCAATCCATTACTGGCTGCCCAGTCGGCCAGCTTCCTCCATGCACGAGGACAAGGCGAAGCACGGTGGGGCACTGCTTCCCCCCAGCGGGGAACTCACAGGTGCCCCCTTCCCATCACCCCCCCCCCCCCCCCCCCTCCTGTGTCCAGGATGTGTCGCGTTGCGGTAGTGGCGCAGTCAACTGACACCCGCTGTGACTGTGAGCGTCCTGTTTCTGGACAGCGGTGGAAATTAAAAAAAAAAGAAAACGAATGCGCATAGGTGGCACAGCGGGCGGAGTTGCAGTGATATGAAGCGTGGAAACTGGGCAGGTTGGTAGGACATAACTGAATGTAGGAAAAGCGCAACCTAGAAGTGGTTACTGCGTAACTACGGAAGCGAAAAAAAAACAAGGACAGAAAAGAGCGCCATTTTGTGTCCTTGTTTTTTCGCTTCCGTAGTTACGCAGTAACTACTTCTAGGTTGCGCTGTTCCTACATTCAGCAGTGTTATGTTCCGAGCTGTGGTCACACAGTGGACGTGGTGTTCGCAAACTACGATAGCGACTGTGATAATTAGGCGCGTGAGTGATTACCAAGTTAAGGACATAGACATAGCCATTACCAAGCTAGGTAAAGACGAATGTGCTTAAGTTGAAGCAACGATATTGTTCTATTGTCATCCAGAGAACAGCACTGTGCCAGGTAGAAGCCTGTTTTCTACATGATCTAATCGTTATACGCCCTGAAAATCGAAATCATTTCTTCTTGTGTTTGTTTTAGAGCTTGCTTCCAGTTTTAACTTGATATGTTCTCAATAGCATGTCATTTGAGGCAGCTTCCCTGATGACGGCTCTAGCCCATATATTTTTTGACTGCCCATTATACGTGATGCGAAGGAAGATATTAACTTCAGCGCTGGCAGGCATTGGAGGAGCATTACTTAGGGACGGTTGCATTTTGTGAGCAGTGCGCGACCAAACACTGTCAAAAACTGCTACAATGGCTGTTCTAGATTTTATCAAAAGCACTGCACTGAATACTAAGGTGTAGGGTACTGTGCGAAGTGGCTACTGTACACACGCATCGCCTCTACCTGTCCCCATGTTGCTGTGTGAAGTTCATTCTGTATTAACATAACTACATTAAAGACAATAATACGTTACAAGATAGGAAGCGAAAAATGTGTTCCATTTACGCCAAATTGCACATGTGCGTCATTTCGTTATAATGATTTTAGGACAGTCAAAGAAATGGCCCAAATCTTTAGATGCCTCAGGACTGGCAAGTGCTCGTGCTTGAACCAAAACGGCTTGCGTTGGTGCTAAACATCCATGCACGTAAATTCAGGCGCACGTCGAAGAAGTTCAGCTAAGGTAAGGTAAACCATAGTCCCCCAATAAACAGATTCTCGGCGTTTTCGAGTGCGTAACAGCAGCCTTCCCCTCCATGTGCGGGCTGCAAACTTCCTGTACATGCTATCTGAAACAAGGCTTAGGCAACGCGTGCGGTCGGCTGTGGCCGATGATTCCCCGCCCAGCAGGGCACGATAGACCGGGCGCCAGCAGCGCGATATACCTGTCGTGAGAAACGAGCCTGATATATCTGAGCACGCAACGGCGGTCTGTGTCCGATGCAGCCGCGGCGATGACCACCAACGGTCGGCGGCGAGCACCGGTGACCGTGTCGGCGCCTTCCACTCTCGTTATGTGCGGAACGGAACGAATGGAGAAAAGATAGATGCGCCCGACCAATATGTGTGAGTGAGTCTGCACTGCGCGCGCGTGTTTCGAGTCCGAATGGCTCTCGAGATAAGCTCGACATCTGTTTGGATGGTCGAACGCATGGTCGAGCTCGGCAAAGATAGGGTAGCTCGCCCATCCTGCGTATGCGTCATTTCAGGCGTCCGTTGAGATTTAAGTCGGTAATAGGATGCCCGTGCCTGAAAGTGAAGGCACATGTCCCGGTGTGAGCCAGTTGACCGGTGCGTACATAAAGCGAGAGCTGTTCAGTCATTTACTCGTTTTAACATCTTATCAAGGCCTTAGATGTCTCATCGAACGCGACCATTGACGGCCGGCATGAACTCGGGGTTTGCAAAAAACCATTACCTTGTGCTGACGGCCCCACATGACGCCAACGAATGCTCAATCTTTTGACGTCACCATAACGCCACTACGACGTCAAATGATGATGTCCACACAAGACACCGTCGATTAGTCGAAGATAGGCAGATCACAGAGACAGTGAAAAAAACCATATTAGGACTGCAAAGGGTATGGAGATGGGGGGGGGAGATCAATACGTACAATTAAAAAAAAAAAGAATATGATGCCTTTCGGCTTCGGTTCACCTTAGGCGAATGCCTAAGAGGTATAGATCCCTACTCAATAAAGTACAATAGGCATAAATATCAAGCACACAAAACGTGAGGGAATATATTTGTGGTATATTGTTGTGTGGTTTTCACTCACATTATCTGTGTATAGTGGAACATATTCCAAAAAGGCGTCAAGAAGGAAGTTGCAGAGGTTGACGTTCGGGTGTGAGTATTAGATCAATCACATTGATTTTCTAGGTAATCTGCAGCATTTCTATTATAAAATCTCCATTATTCTGAAACTTCATACTATTTTACAAAAGCACTAAATTCTTGACCAATCCCACACAGTGGGCATGTTCCACAGTTATTAGGTGAACACGAACAAGGGTGTGAGCTATATACTGTGGCTTGCGACTGGCTTAGCTATATTTCCACGTAATATTTTTGGTTGAAGTGCGGGGTATGTTTTTGTTTTGATGACCGAGTTCTAAAATGGGCGCCTCCTGCAGTGGCGCGGGGTGAAACGCGCCTTCGCCAACTACGTTGGTAGCATAATCGACAACCACTCCGTACGTCGCCATAAGGCAATCCATGATCCCGGTACCTTTTCTCTCGAATATGTTCTAACATGTCTTCGACAAAGATCATTGCAGCTGAAGGTGACCAAGGTTCTGCTGAAGTTTTTGAGGAAGACGGACCTGGTCAAACGGCTGTGAGAGTTATTTCGCGTTACACCCTCGATTATTGCACTCTAATTGCGCGCTCACACTTGAGAAGTGAAGCGGAAACGAAAACGCCAGAGCTGCCGGAAAACCACGATCGCATGCGTTGAAGATGTTCACATTCATTCTGCCTAATCCCGTCGCCGCTGCCATCGCTACCTTAACAATAAATTTTATTTTTCCTGCTTTCTGAAAACAAAACGTCGTACTGAATTCCAGTTATTCACGCAAAGTACTGAAAAGAAACAGCTCGCACTTTTTAAAATGTTGTTTCGGGAGATACGCCAGCAGAAACGACACGAGTGAACGCACCGGCAGCGGCGGCGGCAGATTCAACCAGCTGTACACAAGAGTGAGGCACGTTGGGGCATGCCGACCCACTGCTGCGGCATCGTCCACATTCAGTGTTCTCGGTGATCATCCAAACCAGGCTCTCAATGAACGCGTCCTCTTTGAGGTCGTCAAGCTTCGTCGTGCTGCACGGGGTAGTTTAGTTTGCGATTTGAGCCGAAGCGAGCCACCACCTTCGCCTTTGCCACCATGTTGAATCGGTGGCCGGCTGGTTAGATCACGTGATTTTGACTCAGCGCAGCCAAAATCGCGAAGCGGAAACAGGATCCGCTTTCGCGTGCCAGGAAAATCGGTCTCGGGCAAATTTTTGCGCGCCGGCCGCGTGGCGAGTTTTCTGGCCGCTTGGGCGGCGAAACGAGCCAGTTTCCGGAGAGTTTCGCCGCTTTCCCTCTATTCGAGGCCAGGTGTGAACGCGCCCTAAGGCTCGTTCACGCTAGTTTACACCAGCTAGGCTCTCGTGGCGAGCGCCTTAATGTAAGCGCACGGTTCTGTATCATTTCAATTTACTTGAGGTTCTGCTGTGGTGGCGGGAAAATGATCCTGGGGCCTTAGGAAGCCGGTTATTGTTACCTCTGCGATGCAGTTTCTGTGTTCTCCGAATGTCTAGTTCTAGTGTCCATAGTATTCCGTCAATGTTAGAAGTCTTTTTTTGTCCTGCCCTCATGAAAATAGTGTTTTCGGTAAAAACGACTGCAGTGCCATATTAGTGCAGTGTCATATTATTTATCTCTAATGCTGCCTAACGTATGTAGACTTTTTATTTAACATAAACATTTTTCGAAACATTAAAACATACTTTTTTGGCCGCAACTAGCCTTTTTTTTACTTGCCACGTCTCTCAATACCCGGAAAAATACAGCTTCAGAAAAAAAAGAGCTGCATTCCTTCTGTACTCATTACATGACACTTCATTACTGTAGAATAGAGAGAAGTACCAGGCTCCGCCACGGATGCCGTCGGTCGGCGTGACTAATTGAGCGGAAGGGTTCCGAGGTACTATCGCACATTTTGATAGATATAAGAGGCAGTACACTTTAAAAAAAGAGAAAGCAAGGAAAATGATGATAGGGTGGCGATTGATTGAGGGCAAAGACAGCAAAGAAAAACAAAACACCAGTATAGACCCTCGGGTGGTCCATAATTGAGTTCCAGACGTGAACACCAGAACGCCGCGTGGCGTCTAATGGACGATCTGACCTTCTTCGCCTCGCAAAGCTGACCCTATATTGTGCGAACGGCTATGTGCGTACGCACAACTTTGTACAGGTCGCTCGGCTGTATTAGATAAGCGCTTCACAGAAAATAGGTGTGGCCTGCACACAACTCTCTCTACGCCGGCTGGCCGCGTTTATCACGAAACGTGCCCCTTAAAACAAGAGCAAAGTGAAAGCGTTCGTGCAAGGAGAGTCGTAGTTCGGTGCAAGATAGCGGGAAAACGAAACAACGCACACAAACGCTTGGATCAAATTACGTACAGAAACGCTTAAGAAAGCAAAGGCCTCCCTGAGTCACTAGCTCGCAGGCGAGTGCCGCTCGAATATTGTTCTGAGCTGCGTTTAAGTATTCCGAGTGTTTCAATCCGAGGTTTATATCGTTGCTTTTTTTTTGAGCCAAAACAAAGCGCAAAGCAAGCGATTTTCGAGGAAAAAAAAAGACACACACGCACGCACAGAAACGGGCCGACTTCAAAGAGATAAAAAAGAGCGATGGCGAGAGAATAATGACCGTCCACTCAGATCCAATCTGCGTCGCCAGGCGCCGCCATTAAAATGCAATAACGGTTTTTGAGCGAGGCTACTTTACCATATTGGCGCGTTCGGGCCGAGCCTGCAGGCGACATAGCGACTCTGCGGTGTTTTAAAGAACGTCCATGTCCGCGCCCTCCCGCTCGCTTTATCTCCTACCTTCCTCCTCCTTTCTTCTTTATGTCTTCTTTTTTTTTTCGTTAAGCTGGTAACCGCAAAAGGAAGGGCGCGATTTTTTTTTTGTTGGACCAGCATCCCCTAAGTGGTTAACATTGGGGGAATCAGTGTGCCATGCACGAGGCTTTGAAAACAGGGTAGACTCGGTAGCTGTGAGAAATGTGAGCTTGCACCCCGTTACCTTCATGAGATAAGAAATCAGGCAACATGACAGATAACGCAGTTCGAAGTTAAGAAGGTCGACGTTTGCAGCACCTAGATATGTTGCTGAAACTACAGAGCCAGGCGGCAGACTTATTTCAGTGGTGTAACTAGCTTCCCATTAGAGTAAGAGACATTGGTGTAAGAAGCGAGGAAGAGGGAAGTATAAGGAACAACGAGGGAGAGAGAGCATACCGAGAGTGAGACAACGGCCAAAGGTTCGTTGTAGACTGCATATAGTTAATAGATGTTCCTACTTCATTTAGATGTGCAAGACATCGCTGTGCCCTCATCTGTGACTCCCATGGTTCTATTGACACAAATGAAGTGATTCTGTTTCTAATTTAAGGAAAATTAGCTGATTGTCTTCGTCTCAACAAAAAGTTTGTCATTTAAATTCATTAATTTTTTGCAGTATTTTTCTAAGGATTTGCTCGGCAATGTTCCACAATTTTATCGCAATAACATGAAAATGTACGTAACTGTTCCAAGCCATCAAGAGAGGCTCTCTGCCACGGTTAATTTGAATGCACCTTCTACCACACAGTTCTCATCTATTCTTGTAATATCCGGGGACATGGCTGCCGGAGCTTTTAGCGGCATCGGTGAGCACTGTTTGATTGTTGAATGAAACCCGATCGCATCACAGCAGTCCTCACTCTCATCGACCATTAAGATGCATAAACTTATGGATGTCCAACGCGCGTAACGCCCGCTAGTCGGGACCTTCGAGAACCACGTTTCAATTATTCAAGAATGAATCATTTGAATAGTTGAACATTTAAATCACACCAAGCAAGGCTCTCTTATGCCTTCGGGTAAGAAATCGAAGTCCAATGCGATCATTCATTTTTCACCGTCGATCTAGGAAAGAGTCGAGTTATTCGTGACAAGTGAAGAAGGTGAATTCCAATAATAGAAAGATCCATTCCCTAAAGAGACTCACCATTACATCTATGTAATATGTGTGTCAGCATGCTTTAACGTGTCGTTTTATAACTTTTTTGAAGGAACTGTAAAATACACGGACGTGCTGTCCGATTCCTTCATCTTCCCAAAACCTCTCGACCCATCTATTTATTGAAACCCAGCATCCTCCAGAAGCATTCTGCACACATTGTGTCTATAGACTGCTGCCAGGATCGGAAAAATGGCAAGCTTTTGGCACCTCCTCTGCTGATTCTGCACTGCTTCTGTGGTCGGCTCACCTTTGAAAAAACGAAGTTGTCATGTCACGATGACATCGTGTGATGTCACACTATGTGAATTTGTATTGACGTCACAGTGTCGTCGCAAGTTTTAGGCGATATGTAACGTCCTGCTGACGTGATATGGTGAAGTCGTCACGTGACCACTTTTTGCATCACTCACGTTGACGCTAGCACCGACTGTAAAGTTTCGCGTTTGATGAGGTGCCGAAATGTTTCGCATTTGATGAGGCGCCGAAAAATTATGCTTTAACAAAGAGTTGATAGAAAATGAATAGAAATAGATCATTATAATTTCCTATGCCACAAAAGAAGGTTAAATAGCGGCAGTAAGAGCAATCGTCAGTGCTGTCCTCTAAACGGGCCTGAGAAATACAGTGTGCAATGGTCACATACAGGTGGCACTTGAGGTTGACGTATGGTAATGGTAACAATGCGCTTTCGCGAGTGACAACGGCGACGACTAAAGGGCAAGAAGGCATAGCCCAAATAGTCGCAGAAAAAATAACACCATTGCAAGATTATAAATGCACTCGCAAAAAAAAGTTCAAGCTTAATTAGAACCCCCTCGATTTCTCCGGCTCAGTTTCGAATAAAGCAGTTGCACAAAAACAAACGCTTGCGCAAAGCAGCGTTCGTCGTTAATGTTCTGGGTTTCGAAAGCTTGGCGTGCGTTTGGGCAGAAAAGCAAGGGTGAATGTCTGAGGTAACACAAAACTTATCATGGCGCAAAGCAGCGCGGAGAAGTTTTATGAATTTTGAGACAGAACGTGCATCAGTGAAGAATGATGAAAAATTGTTGTAAGCGCGTTCCAGTGCTTGAATTTGACCGTTTCTACAAGTGTACAACAGCTGCAGCTGACGAAACTGCTGCAAGTTCTTTTAAGAACGCGCCAATAAAGTTTGAAAAGCCTTTCCTTCCTAATGCCACCTTCTTTCTGCTGCTTCATCCTAAGTGGGGAGGGCGATAAATGAAAGTTTCAGTTCCAGACACCGATAATATGTGCCATGTGCAGCCAATTTTCGTTTGTGTCTTGCTGGCCACATTTTTCTCAATGGTCACAGTTCGACTACAACCCTTTCAGTTGTTTTTGATTTTATTGTCGGCGCAATGGTTAGTGTTTAGCAAGCGCTAATCTCCATCCGGTCGTTTTACTGTATGCTTTGCATCAGTGGAACAGCCATAAATTTCTAGCGTGACGCAGCCTGAAGCTGGACGCACTGTGAGCAGAATGGTGCCGGAAACTTGGGGAGGATTGTATGTAGTGTGACATCAAACGGCACTGTGAAACAACAACAAAAACAACAACAACAACAACAATGACGACGACGACGACGACAACAATACAACAGTGACGACAACCACAACGGCAATATTAATAATAATAATAGTAAATAAATAAAAAGAACCTATCTGCATGTATTCTGGAAATGTCGTCGAAAGACGATAGCCTTGGGTGTGGAGAGAGTGAACAAAACATTCATTTGATGTTCTGCGCGAGAAAATTGGTGAATGGTATTCCGGAGGCGCTGCGTTAGAGTGTCTCGAGCGTGCAGCAGAGGCGAACGAGCGCATCAAGTCACGTGATGCGTGAGACATGAGTCCCACATGGCAGTTTTTTGGGAAAACGAAGCACGTGGCCCTGAGACGGGCGTGCGCGCCCGTCTCAGAGGTGATAAGGTGTAGAACGCAAGGCGACGGGTAGGTGCCACCACCGTGTTGTCTTAACAAAGCGTTGGAAACACTCGCTTCTTCGTGCGAGCGTTGCATGGTCAGCGCAGTGTGATAAGCGCTACGGTCCTCAGAATTACTCACATATGCCTTTTCTAGTAAAAGACGAACGTGCAGAACATATACGTGTTGTTATGATGCCTCAGATATGCGCAATAATTATTTTAATGGACAATCGCACACGCACGAACGCTGATTCTTGAGCAACATTGGTGGGCGCTCGGATGGGGTCGGCCGTTCGGGGTATCGGCTGGTGCTGTTTAAAGTACCCAGCTCGCGGTAACGGTGGACAAACAGACAAAGGTACAGACAGACAGACAGACACACAGACAGACAGACAGACAGATAGACAGATAGACAGACAGACAGACAGACAGACAGACACACAGACAGACAGACAGATAGACAGACAGACAGACAGACAGACAGACAGACAGATCAAAGTTTTTGCGTCGAAGGTCCCCAAGAAAGAATATCGTCTTTAAAAAGAGAAATGCCGTAGGCATATATGGACCACAGGGTCACTTCGTGTAGATTCCACAGAATGTTTTGGAGAATTTGTCAGCATACATATATTTCCGGAAGTTTGGACACCCCTCACTCAACACATAAACTATAAAATTGCTGGACTAGGATTTCTGTGCAATTTAATCTTGCAAACGCGATAGTGGAAAACTCAGCAATCAGATGCTCTTGTAAGGAAAAGAAGCTGCTTGTCATTCATAAAGGGGTGGCATATTCAATTATTTCGCTATTTAGAAGCAGTGTCGCTAATGAATACCTCATCATAATTGATTGATATGTGGGGTTTAACGCCCCAAAACCACCATATGATTATGAAAGACACCGTAAGGGAGGACTCCGGAAATTTCGACCACCTGGGATTCTTTAACGTGCACCCAAATCTGAGCACACGGGCCTTTAATATTTCCGCCTCCATTGGAAATGCAGCCGCTGCAGCCGGGATTCGATCCCACGACCTGCGGGGCAGCAGTCGAGTACCTTAGCCACTAGACCACCGCAGTGGGGCGAATACCTCGTCATATTTTATCTTGTTAGCATTTCCGTATACTCTGTGTATGTGACCTTTTCGCTCGTCAGCAAGGCGAGCTTAACGACTACACTTTGTCGAGAGTCAAAGCTTTCCATCAAGCTGCGCAAACTAATCGTCACAATTCTCCTCACGTCTGTGATGTGGCACTGAGTGAGTCCATATTGGCCACGCTGATGGTCTCGCTCAGCCCGTTATCTAGTTGACCCAGCTACCTTACACCTTTCTGTTTTTCATTTTTTAAGCAAAAAACGGTTTCCAGGGCAACCAGAATATACCGCCTCCTTTTCCTTTACTTTCCAGATACGAGAGAGCCCGCTCGGTCATCCTTCTCGTCTGCGTTCGCGGTTCACGCAGTGCATCATCAATCCTGAGCGCGCTTGTCTGGCCGCCTACGTGCCCTCGGGTCAACCCGGCGGGCCCTCGTTGTGAAAGCCACGCTCCACTGCAGGCACCGAGTCCTTCTCATGTGCCTGCCGCCGGAGTCTGTAAAGACCAGGAGTGTGTCATGACCTTCCAACAGTGCTTCCGAGCTCCGCTCATGAGTTCTTGTTGTCCCCTCATACCTTTTCCAAGAAAAGAAAGGCTGCTTGCAAATATATGCGTGGTCACAGAAAGTCACTTCTAAACCACCGCGGTGGTACTGTGCTGGGCTGCTGACTCGAAGATCCAAGGTTCGATTTCGGCCATGGTGGTTCATTTTTGGTGAAGGTTAAATGCTAGAGGCACGTGGCATGAGAAATGAAAGCGCACGTTAGGGAAAACGAGATGGTAAATGTTTCATGGAGCCTTCCATTAAGGAGTGCCTTATAACCATGTCATAGTTTCGGCATGTGAAATCCCGGATATTATTATGGTGATTACAATATATGGTAGTTACAGTGACAAGTTTATTTGTTCTGGAGGAACTTTGCTTCATACCAAAGGTCAAAACGACTGAACTGAACACATCCGAAATAAAATTCACTTAGTCTGCATCAACAAAAACTGTTATGAGGTAAATGATTTGCAAGCGATGTCATAAAAAAGACCAGTTTTCCACCTCATCAGCAACCACGACCAAGAGCTATCCCAAGCTTTCTCGAAATAAAGATCCCATTTATTCAACTTCCCACCCATTCTCGTTTGATGTGACGGTGCCCATGCTTGCGCATTTTAGCAAGTAAGCATCACGTCGACAAGACGGGCTTTTTAAAATTCATTGCAAATGTAGACTTTGAGCAGTAACACCGGCTAGTCCAGGGAGCCTGTGAAGTGATAGAGAGCCTTTAGTTCTAGACTCCGTCGCAGGTTATGCCCTCAGTGGGTTCTTCTAAACTCCGTTCGCGCGACGCAAATAAACTTCATCTGCCTGTCTGTCCTCGACCTGCGTTTGCTTAACGGGCTCCTAGATGAGATTGAAAGGCAAACGTATTTGAAAGAGATCGGTCTGGCTGGCTAAGGTTTTACAAATAAACAGACTCTCCGGCGACGTTTTGTCTGCGTTTTTAATATAAAAACTGGCGCTAAGTTTCGAGACCCATTCGGTTTCTTCTTGAGGGGTTTACTGCCTGGATGGCTCCAAAAAAAAACGACTTTTCTCAGTCGGAACTAATGAAAAAAACACCGCAGTAACAAGGACAACGGGGAGAATGATGACAGAGAGGAGGAGGACTACTAAGAAATGTCACTAGTCTTGGAGCTGGCCGTCCCCTGAAGAAGAGACCGAATGGCTACAAAAACGTAGGGACAGTTTTTAATATTAGAAACCTATATTAAGCGTGACTGGTGAGCCTGATGAGAGTACGCTACTGGTACTGTGTGATGTTTTCAACAAAAAGTGGCTGCTGCCAGTGGGAAGCTAACTCACAAAGGTGT
Organism: Rhipicephalus microplus; assembly: GCF_043290135.1. NCBI lineage: Eukaryota > Metazoa > Arthropoda > Arachnida > Ixodida > Ixodidae > Rhipicephalus > Rhipicephalus microplus. The sequence continues at coordinate 263,185,133 of NC_134701.1, read as the reverse complement.
ATTTAGTCGCAGAATACTATATTCCCTGATAAACAGTGGCAGTTGCACTACGTTCCATCAAAAGTGATGTGCCTATTAGACGAGCAGCGTTTTGATCTGCTGAAAGCTTATTACGATAGTGGGACTTCGCCCATTCTAAAGTTCGCAAGAATACGCACGCCTAATTGCGTTGAACATGAGCGTTTAGAGCGATTCCCCCGTAAAGTTTTCGACATCTTGTCGGTTGTGTGCGGTTGTGTTGTGTTGTGTCGACTGAAACCGAATCATGCGGCGCACAACTACAGACACAGTGAATCACAGGACGCAGTACCACAGGACACAGTGAATATCGCGATTCCTTGCTGTTCTGGGACGCAGCGTGTTGCTCCGAAGTGAACCTGCGATTATTACAGTCGCATAGATTGAGTACAAATAAATAAATAAATTACCCGCTCTGCGTCGTATTTGTTCAACAGTCAGAAATATAAAAATGAGAGAATGGGAGACAAAACTGTATTGTGAACAGGAGTGCGAAGTCGGAAACACAAGACATACAGTTTGGCCGGAAAACCATTTCATTGGCATCGCTATGGTGAATGAATCTGAAAAGGAAATAGCGATAGAAGGCAACGCCACGTCATCACATATAACTGAAAAGTTCACTGTGTGCAAGAAGATTTCTCGAGGCTTTCACAGCTTTATTTTTTTAATAGGCATAACTACAAAGTCCCATAATACTGTTCAGATACATCATATGTTTTCTTATATGAAAAAATTAGTAGGCAACTTGCAAAAACATTTAGATCGTCTAGACGTGTTATGGGTACGCTAAGCGGCCTCAGTGGCCACATAAGAACACTTTATTACATTTATACGACGTAAAAATTGGCCTATCTCTCGTTCTGTTTACATTTTAATGGCCTTCTACATATTCTAAGTTGAGCTTAACCAGTTATGTTTATTCCTACTAATTCCGATTCTCTTTTCGTATATTTCTCGCTCCTTGTCAGAAAAATAATCCTGCCATTGTGTAAGTTATTTACTAGATTGTGAAACTTCCAAGATTTGGGCATTGGTGCTGCTTCGCAAATTTTGTTCTGTATTTCGTGTATGTGTGGCTCATTTTACTTTTTTTCTAAAAAAATGCCATATGTATTATTTATGATAAACAAGATAAGCCCTTCCCCCACCCTTTTTCTTTTTGGTAGATGCTGTAAGATAGACATCTATTAGGAAAACATCTCACACATTATCATATGCTTAAATAAGACAAATTATAACGTGTTCAATATGGGTCAAAGCAACTGACATCATTTATTTGCTCTGTTAACATGTGCGAACGTTTCATTGGCTGCGGGTTCCTGAGACCTCTATGAATACAGCGACACTTATGCACATTTTTTTTAATCTAGGAGTGAAATTTACCGCTACAACTAGGCGAACCGCACGCCGATAATGCCCTTAGTGACCTCAAAAGGAATACAGGTGCATCGGCTTTGATTCAGTGCCGTTGTGGCATGACGAATGTATGCGCATTTCGTACGTACGCGACACCACGGCAGTCTCGTCCTAAAGTGTACCCGTCCCGAATGACCCTGCACGTACGCTTTCACAAGCACAGAGGTGTGCTGGTGGAGGGCGCCGAGGGAGAAGTGCAGCAGCAGAATCGTCCCAACAGTCATTTCGCCTGATGGTGGCTGTTACAACTCAATTAAGACCTCGGTAACGCATCACGACACCGACGAAAGGACAGCGCTTGAGAGACGAGCGTGGGACGTACAAAAAGAAAAGAAAAGAAGACAAAAATACCGCACTTGTGACAAAAAACGAACGAAAAGGCAATAGAGAAGACATAGGTTTCGTTGAAAGTGAGACAAACTACTCATAAACAACGCTACAAAACATGATTGCAACGAGAGGGCTATCGTCGAGCTCACGCCTGCGAAATGTGGAGGGAACGAATGCGAAAGAGAGAATGAAGCGGCGAAAAAAGATAAAAGTACACTCGTACACACACACACAAAAAAGGGAAAAAAGATAGATGCGTAGGGTAACGCACAGCTCAGACGCGGGACCATTTTCAAAGTGTGACGTTTTTCACTCGTCACGTCCCCGAATCGAAATAGAGCGCACCTTTCCGGCTTTTGTTCATTCCGCTCTTGTTTATTTCGTGTCCGCTCTCACCGCCACTTTCCTTCCACAATAGCTCACGCGTGACCGTTTTTGGTGAGAGCTTGGCGTTTGCCTTTCGTGCTGCGGTCACATGCTTCAAAATGCCGCGGAGAAAAAACAAAAGACACGCACACCAGTAGTTGCATGTGGGAAAGAGAGAATGTGAGGGGTGAAAGGAACACAAACACAACGGAGAAACAACATCCGCAACGACGCAAGCCTCTTCGCACTACCATGTTGCAGGTTAAGAGAAAAGAAAGAGATTGCGAGAAAAAAAAAAGAATAACCCAGCATTAGTGCCATCTATCGATCAGGTGGTGAGCAGTGGTAGAGGGCGCCCTTTCGCACCCCCTTGCTGCTTCTGCTACTACCTCAGGTACGCTCTACTTCCCATCACGAAATTTCCTCTCTCTCCCTCAAACAACAGTTTCTCTCTCTCTCCCTCCTCCGCAGTCGCCACCACGAGGGCTGCCGGCAACACAATCGTCGGTCGTTTACGTGACAACACTTTCCGGCAGAGGCTTGTTCCAGCTCGTCCCAGCTTCTCCACCCTTGCATACTTTCTCGCGCTTTAGTCAGCCCCTTCCTCTCCGTTAAGCTTTTCTTTGTGTTGTTTTGCCACGCTGCACGTCTAACATGGGTCATCACTCTGTTTCCTTTCTTATTTTTTACTGCACTTTGCTCTCTACTGCCCCGCACACGTACTTCGTACTCGGTTTCTTTTTCCGAGTTTGTCGCCTGTAATACGGGCCGAAACTGTTCCCCTGGGCGGCCCTCTTTTCCTCGCCGCACCCGCTCTGCCTCTCTTTTCCGCCATTCAGAAAGCCCTTTTTTGCCGCATGGCCGAGCGGCTAATTTAGACGTGAATGTCTAATGAGCTCTTGGTGGTGACGGCAGGATTCATTTCGCTGCTTTTGCTTTCTCGACGTTTCCCCGTCATGATAATATTTTTTCCTGGTTTCTGCCCTGAACACCGGGATTGCTTGCGACCTTTCGTTTCCCGCAGTTCACTTTGCCGGAGACTTCTACTGCGTGACGTCAGTTAATCAGCGCGATAACCCTGCTTATGTCTAGCACATGCTTAAGGCGGCTTTGTTTTCCCTCTTCATGATCTGCATTGTTGTTGGAATAAAGGAGTGTTCTGTTCAATCCGAGTGTGGTCTATAAAAGTGCACACTTCCCATCTTCAAGATAGAGTAGTAAGCGTGCTGGTGAGAAAACACTAAATGCATTTTGCGTAAAAAATATTTCAACATATAAGTGAATAAATGTTTTATATTAGATGTTTACCATTCCGGCGACCAAATGACAGTGACAAAGACTTCGTAAATACTAAAGCACGTTGATAGTGGCAGCAACTTGCATGTGTCCGTTGGCAGGATACCGTGAGAGCTGGCTTTTCTGCAGCAGGACTATCTTCGGGAAGAAGACCGCTTCTGAGGATTCGTACACATCACATTTACCACATATCGATCGAAAACCATTCTTTCTTGAGAAACCTCAGTTGGTTACCATTCACTGGATAAGAGTTAGAGGTAGTAACTGTAGGAGGCACAGCATTTGAAAATAAATGTGGCACGCACACAAGGAATAACGCCACGCAACCGCAATATATCATAAAACATAGAGGAGCAACAAGGGTGTGACACCTTACCTGGCGGGATTGCAGATATGAAAGCACAGGGCAGCGTGCTAACCTGTACAGCCTACGTCAGTGTGAGAGACATTGGTGGAACATGGGAGATAAACACCGTACTAACGAGACGCCAAGTTGCCCAAAGGCTTTCGCGTCTATCACCTGCCGCAATTCAATAAATTGCGAATGAGGCATTAGGGTATGAAACATGAGAGAAATACGGCATTCATTGCAACCTGTCCGTATAGTTAGAAACGGCTTCCTCGCGTTCCGCCAATGGAAAATCTAAAAGCAAGTGATACTCTATAGTCCTCCTTTTTATATCGTTTACCATAAAAACTGGTGACTGGTCAGTGGTTGTTTGGCTTGGAAGAAATGTTCAGTGGAATTTTGCGGAATGTCATTCTAACGTCCTGAGTCACTCAGTAGTGGAAGGTAGAGTAAGAAGGATGCTGCCGCATCGAATGACAAAAAAAAGAAACAAAACAAACCAACTTTTTTTTTTCACGGCCACCGATTTCCTCATCGCGCCTGCATAGACTTCGTCCTTGTCGCTGCGTAGGCATGGCAGCACGCGACAACCTAAAGCATAAGTTACGTTTGTACATGTAAAAAGTCAAACGTAGACATAGCCAATAAAATTAGCGGACAGTTAATAAAAAAGCACAGAGGACGTGAATCGTTGTTTTTAACTGTAGTGCAATTATTCTAGCTTGCTTTTATAGGTTGTGTTTGAGTAAAAATCAGGGGAATTTTAGGCTTCACCTTTAAAAGTTGGACACGATAGCGATATTCTGTTCCTAGTGCGTACCTAAAACAATTAGTGAATGAAATATTTTCAAACTTGCTATGAACCCACTACGACATCGCTACATCGCTCGCGACTGCTGCAGCTAGCCGTGGCAACTGTCAAAGCAATTGTTTTGCTGGTGTTTGTGTGGCACTTGTATCCGAGAGCAGACGATATTCAGCATGACGTGCGTCACGGCTTTGTGTGGTCACGTGACAAAGCCATCTACACTGCTACCATGCTGACCCACTCGGCGCACAGAAAACGAAACCGAAAAGTGTCCCCGTGAACAAGACAATATTACGTTATTTAGCGAGAATACATGTATGTTGGTGTTTGTATCATGCTTCCTGGAGCTATAGAACACTTGCGGCAACGAATGGGCAACCCTCAAGTTCGGTTGCACCATCCCTTTGATTCAAACCTTTCTGCGATGTGAATGAACATAGAGAATACCTAGAATAACGTAGTGAAAGACTAGCTACTACCTACAAGCAACCTAGAATCAATCTGTGACACCTGGCGTAGGCCTAGAAAAACCTAAAAGAAGCCAGATTAGTCTCCGGAATCGTCTACTCTTGCTGTTTCAGACCTTGCACGGCATGGAGCGATCTTCACTCCTTTTTCATTTGTACCAGAAGAAGTTTTCTCGCAAAAATATTGTAAGCCTGGTTAAACATTTGCCAAAATATATGCATGTCAGAAAATGAATGAAAGGCTGCTTCCTTCGCTGCACCACGCATAAACAAGAAAAAGGAAGACAAGGTTAGGTAGACAGAAGAGAAGCTAGGCAACTTCCCATTGTGGTAGCAAAAGAACGCTTTATTGCCAACAGCCAATGAGGCATAAGTTAGGCCAAAAGAATGCCAGGGTGTAGTTCACTTTTAGTAGAGAGAGCTTTGAAAAAAAAGGTAGTAGGTTTCAGATAACATTCATCATGACGTTTTCTTTAGGTAACGCTCCTGACATCTAAAGCAAATGTAGCACCTCATCAAAACCTACAAAACAGCATCGAGACAAATTTAGCCACTTCATCATAGGACACCGCCCATATTTGTTGAACTTAAAAGCCTTGCTCGCTACTACACATGTTTTAACTGATTTGCAACTTCCGCCATCTTTGTCTCTGAATCGAAGAAGGCAGTACTTTGGGAACAAGATGGATAGCACAGGTCGCGACGATGGGACCAGAATGAACCCGCTCATCGCATAGGCGAGATCAATCTCCACTAGTCCTTCAAGCTTCCTTGAATTATTGACAAGTCCCAACTTTTGCTATCTGGAGCTCTTCTCTCTTCCTACGACATTATCCAAGAAAATGTCGTAACTCCTTTTTGCCACTTTGATTTTCTTTTTTGTCACTTTTAGGTTGTCGTGTTTTTTCTTTGTTTGCCCAAAAGCGTTTTAGTACTATCGCTCCTTGATATGCACCTTGAACAATCTGAGTGCTCCCGTGGGCCCGAAGAGGCTCCGCGTAGTTCTCAAGAAACTCTACGCAAACAGGCACTGACACTAATGGAGACGCGAGTTAGTGCAGGACGTGGCTTCTTGGAGAACTCAGTTTCTCTTGTCGTTACCCTGCAAGAGGCCCTGGTCTATAGAAGACAAGTCAGTAAATAGGTCTTGAGTGAAACAGCGGAGTCACTTCCCGTCAGAGATTAGGGCGGGGCGTAGGTATGTTAGTTTATACAGTTTGTCGCATTGCTGCTTTTTTCCTAGATGCTTCCCGGAGCCTTGCCGTCAGGTATTCTCGCAAAGGCGGGAACGACACACAGGTGATCGGGCAAAGCACGAAAGCACAACGTCTAACACGTTTGCGAAATTTAGCGACACGTACCGATATCGGAGTGATCCTCGGGGCAGCGTTAGTGGCACCACCATACTCGGCCAGTTGTAGTAGGGGAAAACCACATGAACAGGATGCACTAATTAACATGAAAGCAGCGCCAAATTTCTTAAGCAAAGGTAGGTTCTGCATGTGCTTACTCAAACACAGCTTTTTATTGTCATCGTTGTCATCTACATAGTATCCGCACATAGGTAAGCAGCGCGTTGCGAACATTCTTTCATGGTAGTGAGAAATAGTTGGACAACGTTTGAGTGTCACCTTCAAGAGCAGATCGTGCTAGCGCAGTCCTGCCACTTGTGCGTCGCCCTCTGAGCTGCTAGTCTGTTTCAGTTTTCGGTGCATGTGCCAACTATGCGTGTAACATTTGTCGTTAGAAAGTATCATTGAACGCCCACTGCCAGCAAATTGTTGAAGAACCCCTCATCAGCTTTTCAAAATACAAAAAACCTGCGCATTATTATTCTCTTCTCGCGTTTCTTGTAGTTTTTGTGCACTTCATGGTGCACACAGTGATTTACGTGACGTCTGTAGTGTACATATTCTCGATTGGTTCATATGTGCGAAGCATTTGTCTTCTGCCCTGCCTTGCCATGCAGCCGCCCATCTGTTGTTCCTCGTCTCACGCGTCTGTCCTGCACTGCTTCGCCATGCAGCTGCGCATCACTTCTTTGTTTCACACGAGTATCGTGCGTGGTGAAGGGATTTCAGTTCACTTCATGCTTTTACGACCGCGCAAGCGGCGATAACAGCGTGTAAGAAAGCAGCGCGAAATCCTACTAGGCTCGAGCGCTTAGTGCTGACATTCTTCACATGCAGAAATGGGTGGTGGGGAGGATACAACACCTGTGCGAAGGGCAGTAAAAGTGAGGAGAAGGCCACTCCTGTGTCTTTGAACGCGGGGTGGTGAGGGGCCCTTTAGGTACACACTGTCCCATAATTATTCCTTTTGCGCATCAGTGAACGATTCGCTACGCGTCCGTAGCGCAAAACACATACCTACGCAGCTGTTCCCTTTGTTGATGAATCTGCTGCTGCTGCTGATCGAAAATGTGCCAGCGCTTTAGAATAAGTGAACCTTTAAAACAATCACTTCTTGCTCAACTGACAAAGTTTGGCTACTAGCGTAATTTTTCGCTTCTGCCACGCAATATATGATGCATTAAGGAGACCCCTTTTACTGAACATCATTCATGCGTTGTTTGTTTTTCAAAGCAGTTTTAGCCAATATGGTGGCTCAATGAAAGGACACCTGCTTGTCACGCAGATAAGATGGGTTCAATCACGGCTCAGAACTGAAAATATTTAGTGCGATAGCGAATATATAGACACACTCAGCTGTTTGTTACCAACACCTTCACGTCCCTGTTATGTATATAAAAAAGATGCAGAGAAATAAAGAAAAAGAGTACTAGGACACCATACTGGGAGTTCAAACCAGCGACCCCTCATTCCTCAGCACACCGCCTTAGCCAACTACACTCCGTTCAATGATTGCGCCGGCATAATAACAGCAAAACATTTATATACACCTACAATGGCTTGCGTTACGCATATATCGGAGGAGCTTGAGAGTGCATTACATTACGCCCCACTCATACATTTTCTTTCAATTTAAAAACTGGCGTACAGAAACGCACAAAAAATGGCCTCTTTCTGTACCCACTGGTGATTCGAAACAATGAAAACAAAGAAAACCAGGCACACATTGCGTGAGACACCACCGTGTACCATGGTTCGCAGGGAAGTCAGTACACGTGCCGTAGTTAAAAAAAAAGAAAAGCCCGAGAGTGTCGCGTGAAGCCCAAAGACGTAACAATGAACCAAGATCTTCTAGGCGACCAATCAAAATAAAACTAGAACATTTGTTCACGCTTGTCTTGTGTATAACTGTGCGTTCTTTTCGAGCGTCCTTCTTTGCGTTCGTGCAGCAAGCATCAAGCTGATATTCGTGTGACCTCCAAAGTTTTTGCTATCGCTTGCCTTGATTCACCCTTGCGGTGAAACTGTGACATTTATTTATTTATTTATTTTGCAACTTTCTCAAGTTTCCGATCATGGAAAAAATGATCTTTTCCTTCACAACTAACGATGGTGACACCAACACCAGGATTTTTATTAAATGGCCCCTTTAACGCGGTCACGTTGAAATTTTGGCAATTTTAAGCTTCACTGGCTTAGTCGCGTGAGTTTCGCTGAGAATCTCTACGTAGCTTTGAAGCGAAGAATCAATACCCTATGACAAGCCAGGTGAAATTCAGTTGCGGTGTTGAAGTTGTACATGAGCTTGCAGCGTACGCTTTCATCGGCTCGTTTGTCAATCTCCTCTGAAACCCTTACTCAGCGTCCATTGTGAAAACACACGAAGCGCGCATATATTATAGCAGAGCAGCACGCCAGCGCAACAGTCTGTTAGATTCAGGCGCCTGGCATTTCTGGCGATGGCTGCCGCGAGGCTTCGAAAGCTGACGATACGATTGTAAAGAGTGTTTGCAGCATGGAATGTTCGACTAGCAATGTGCGGTCGACAAACTGCACTTCGGCTACGAGGCTGAACAAGCATAACCAAGTAAACACGCCCTTGCTTGTATAACCGGGCCTAGCCGGGCTAAGCCACCGCTAATCTTTTGTTAGGGGAAAGTTCGCAGTGTTGGAGACATTTATTAGAAGGAGGCAGAAACATGATTGTAGCTGAATCTCTCAATTACAGGGCCCTTGTTAAACACATCTTATTTTATATTGCACCCTTGTAAGAGTGAACAGCCAACGCTAACCAACAGCTCGCCAATAGCTACCACTGTTGCTTAGCGCGTAAAAATAGCCAGCTTCTCATAAACATGGGCTCTTTTTCTGTGTTTTACGTAGTTCTAGCGTTTGTTTAGTTCGCCATACTATCTAATAGTTTCTTATAGTGGTTGGTAAGTGTTACTTAGCACTTCAAAAAATTTGCTCTCCCATCTTGGCATGAAGTACATTTATTATTCTGACTCGGAAACTTCTCCTGCACTCCAGATCACTTTGTAGAGTATGCTTCGTATTATTTTTCCTGTTATTATTGGACCATAAACTGTTTTCATCCTGCAATACCGACAGGAAGGCCTTGAAACGAATATTTCTTCCCCCTATTTTCGTTCAATGAATTACGACCAACACAAGACATAGGTGCCCTCTAGTACACAGTGTTGTCCACGTCAGATGTTTTGAAGACTGCACTGCACCAAGAAACAATCAACACAAAGAGTTCAGAACAGCGTTGGGAGAAAGGGGACAAGCGAATATTAATTCCTGGCTGCTTTGCAGATCTTCTCCTGTTTGCTCACATAGCTTAAGTGCTAAGTTTATGGAAGGTGGATAGTGTATGCATCCACGGGATGTACCTACGTTTCAGGTGGCGCACCATAACGCACGTCTGCATACCATTTAGCTTATTTATGGCATGCACAGTAGCAATATACCGTAATCTAATGCCATCTCATTGAATTTCAGATCGATACACGTGGCGCATGCGATATCGAAGTAGGTCACGTATGGCAACCCGGGATAAAGTTGGGAGACCCGGCTTCATTTTCACAAGCGGCTCGATAAACACGAATTATGCATCAGATACATAGTGCCAGACTGGTGCGTGTCCGTGTCTCAGTTCACTTAATCTGTATTTCTCTTGCTTTGCAGTCGAACGGGCCACTCATTCTTCTTAGTTTTCATCTTATCTGTGAAATGGGTAAACTACCTAACCAGCTGTCAGTGGACCACCGTACAAAGTGAATTTATTATGTGCACCTTGCAAGGCGTGCCGAAAGGTTCAGATTGTTTCAGACCAATATCATGAAGATGCGTGTAATAGAATGCGACTTGAGAACATCTTATGCTATAAAGGCATAGTGTCGCGTTATGTTGACTGCTTCCTTATTTTGAGAAAGACAAATAAGTAGTTTCCATGAAAGCTGAATACGACTGTGCGATAGTACAAGCAGTAGGCTGCAATATATTTGAGCGTGATAGACACAAAAGTAAATAGTGAGAAAGGAAAGCAAAAGCAAGTCAGGGAAGTTAGCCAGCATAAATGTTCACATATCTACCATGTCACTAATAACGAAAAAGAGGGGCTTGAGAAGATGAGAGAGAAGAACAGTGAAAGACAATACCAAAGAGTACTTAAGGTTATTGGCGATATCTAGCCAAAGCAGAAATCAAATGTGAGTTCCCATTCACAGTATATCTTTAATTTTTAGTCCACTTATAAACCACACAAACGCTTTATTCTTCTATCTTTCTCTGTCAGGGTGAGAAAAGAGAAACGCAAAGGGAAAGAAGCAGACACGTCCGAAGGTGTTTCATACCCACAAGGGCGCTAAAAAGAGAAGCTGAACTGGAGTAGGGAAAGAAAGAACGCAATACAAAAAAGAGTTGCACAGACTATAGGTAATTGGTAGAAAGAATTATAAGCTACAAAAAAATAGAATATTGTTATACAGCTTGGCACACTGTTTCCAACGCAAAACAGAGTTCGTATATGCGTCAGAAATTTCACCAGTACTTGGTCCATGCCAATACATTGCGAAACTAGTACGTTAGCAAATGCTAAGCTAAAAAAAATCCGCCAGTATGTATTCGCCGTAATTCAAACCGCCACGAGTTGTACAAACAAGATTTAGGGCGCTTATGCGCGCTGTTGTCCACTAATGCCAACCTGAGAACTTATACAATTCATGAACAATCCCCTGATGCCAACCAGCCAGGAATCCCGGAATACTTCTTTCGTCAAAAAAATATTACTACAATAAAGGTGGTGATTCTCAAGCGCAATAAAATTCTGAAGTACCTTTTACCATGTACAATATAATGGTGATAAAGTAAAAAAAAAAAAACGTGTAGACATCTCAAAATTGCGCTGCAATGTGAGAAACGAGAAAAAGCCTCTCTAAACCATGAAAAGCTTGGGGCAACACCCAGTTTATTTAGCCCGAGTCATTTGAGCTTCTGCTGGAGCGTTGTCGAACGCGACTGGAGTTCCGTTTGTGCAAAAGGGAACGACGACTAAGAGGGCAGAGCCGACGAAAGTGCCACCCGGATGTATAGTAGCTTCGCTGACCAGGCGTCCCAGCCAACGGCCATGGATATTGCATGGGCCAAACGTCCAGGCATGTCGTCGTTAATTTGCATATCATTCCAAGATATTTGTACAGACCCGCTGCGGGAGTCTGCATGCTGGCTGAATTTAAATGACCAAATTCGCCAGTGCGATTCTCTTGCTCGTCTCCTTTGCGTGCTGGACATTTTTCTTTTTGTTTATGAGAGGTTCCTTCGTTTTGTATTCCCTACGTGTGAAGCGTTTTTATCTGCTCACAAGCTTTGAATGACCTACGCCATCGATTCAATAGAAAGGCCGATTCGTAAACAAGGTTTTGGTTCTTTTTATTCTATTGTTGAAGTTAAAGTTTGTACCCGATGCCGAACACACACGCACCAAAGAAAAAGGTAACATTTGTTTTGCATTCGACTAACATACAAGCATATCCTTTACTGTTAAGGAAAAACGATGTAAAAAAAGAGAGAACGCAGGCATAGAACCATCCTGAAATTCATACGGTTCTTTTCGTTCTTTTTTCATACTTCTTGTTCTATCAATCTGTTGCCACTTGTATACCAACAAAGAAACAAGAAAAAGTTTTATGCAAAAATTTTGTGAACATGTTAGTCGGCTCCTATGTTATGCAGAACGAACTGTAGGTACTTATTTATTAGATTGATTGTACGCTTTTAAAGCTAGCTAGCTACTCGTTTTTTCCTACATTGAATAGTGATACAGGTGCATGACAAGTCCAGTCACGCTCGTTTAAAGGCTACCTTGAAAAATACGTACCTACTTGTAGATGACTCCGGTTGTATTATCATTGAAGCAGCTATATTATTATTATTATTATTATTATTATTATTATTATTATTATTATTATTATTATTATTATTATTATTATTATTATTATTATTATTATTATTATTATTATTATTATTATTATTATTATTATTATTATTTGAATGATTGATTGATTGATCGATTTATTGATTGATGGAAAATACGCATGACTACGAAAGGCGCTCATAAAAACAAGTAACCCTCTCCCAGACTCTCGACATCCGCCTCGTGTTCAAGTAGTTCTCTTCTTCTCACGCATTGTTGTATTGTGGCAGAGCACGCTTTACAGGCGCACATTTGTCGATGGATTGGTTCAGTTTGGCGGATGACGCCGGATTACAAACGAATCCGCGCAAACACTCTTCATGAGTCATAATTCTTGTACCTAAGTTTTAGGTTACATGGTTTAGAGGATCCAGGAAACAACAGACATGGAGTTACAGGGGACACTAGAGCTCCGCAAAAAGAACACATACGCCTGCAAATTGACATAGCTACAGGAATCTTTGTTCTTTTAGGCGTAAAGCTGCGCTACCGATATTTATTTAGATTGAGACATGTCTTTTTTCTTGCAAGCTATAAGAAAAAGATATCACGAATCTATAGATAAATTAGATTTAGAAAAACTTCTACGTAGTCAGGAGAGCACCAAATGAATGTGAAAAGAAAAAGGCATTGCCCCGTGTATCGAACCTGAGACTTTGCCTAGTGGACCACAGAAATCGGCTAGGAGTAAATCAACTAAACAGGAGCGTCCGATTTTTCAGTGACGTTTTGAAATATCTGTTGATACTTGCCCCAAGGGATGCCAGTATTTCGGAATGATCAGAAAGCAGCTACCTGCCAGAAACAAAAAAAAAACATATATGGGATGTAGCAGTGACGAAGCCATGACAGCGTTGCAAAAAGTGTCTTAGTTGACTGTGCAGTAGTTAATATTGATTATGTATATGTTACAGGTACTATGCTATACGTCAACCCTGCAGGTAATGAGCAAGCTCACCCTAGGAAAGATCAAGTAAATCTAAAATCTAGCGACCACATAATACTTTGCAGCACGCGATGCATAGGATAGCCCACCCGTTATTTGTAAGTGTCCAGGTTTCTGTGCCAAAGGAAGTGACGTGTAGGCTGAAGTAAAGGCAGGAAAAACTAGACAGGCATCTGGCGTGGTGGTCATGTGTTAACTGTGTAAATGATAGATTTAGTGTATAACCAGAACTATTTTAACAGAATGTATACCTCCCCACCCTAAATACTATGCCTATGTTATGTTTCTACTGATGTAAATAACGTCGGCTACATTTGCTACAATGTATCCGTTGCTTTCTGAAACGTCAAAAGATATCAACGATTCAAGCCTAAACCTTGATTCAACCACAGAATAAAGTTGTGCCACGTAGATTTTGTGTATGCTGCTCCCACCGTTTATCAAGCAAAATGTGCATTTTCGGAGCACAGGCTGAAAATGCACGATTCAATGCTCTAAGTATTGAAGTGACAACGTGTCGTGTATTGCTTTTCGGGGAAGCCTCTCGGGAGTTTGTTGGTTATCCGTTTCAATACTCGTGCATCGTACGATTGTCGCAAGAAAATATTACTGCTGTCACTGTGAATGTACCACTGCGACTTCAACACATTCACAAATTTGGGTAGAGACACCGCAGCAACAAAGTATAGAATCAGAAGCTGTTTTGTTGTGTGATGAAAGATAATATGTGATGTTAGTATGTAGAAGAAGGTCATGCAGTCATACGTATGAATGGGACTTGCTTTGCAATGTATACGAAAAATTGATTCCAGGGCTTAGTATACTGCCAGTAGTGGCGGTTATTCAGTGGAACTCTATGTAATTAAGGAATGAATATTGTACAAACAATTGGGATTTTTAAGTGCCAAGAAAAAGCATACAGTAGCGGCATTGAATTGATGCTGGAATTTCATTAGTTTAAGATTTTGTTAGTTTACCTAATGCTTAGCAGATACGGTAGCATTGCATCAACGTGACACAAAGAGCATTAAAAAAACGTCTTGAGGCAGCTTCGCTTTTCAGTAGAACGGGAAAAAGCCAATAGTGAAATAAAAAAAATAAAGAGGCTTCTATTTCAAGCTCGGATGGACGATCTGGACAGAGTTCAAAGTTCTCGCATATGAACCCACCCGCCACGGTTGGCTGGATTCCTGCGAGAGGAGGACGGAGGTCGCGCGTGCGGCAAAGCACGCGCGTAATTTGTCGGCGCGAAGGAGACGAGACCCCGGCAGGGCGCACCTTCCTTTGGCGCACAGCTGGGGCCTGCGCTCTAAAATGGACGAAGGCGAGTCAAGGCGAGGAAGAAGAGAATACTGCAGACGGGAGCTTTGAGCTCGTTAGCATATTCAAATGAGCAAAAGACTGGCACACTCTTTTTTTACAACTAAGGAAGCGTGGCATACAAAGTTTCCAATTAGCGCCCCCATCCTTGGTTCCCTGTGGACTAGTGACGCTGCTACTGCCTTCCCTTGGTTCAACGAGACTTCCCGCGTTTTCTTATGACGCCTTCCTTGAATGAACACTGACGAAAGAACCGCGGCGCTGTGCCGCTCCGCTCGGCGCCTGTTTGGAAATAACAGAGACATCGCATGGAGACGTCGTGTAGACGGTCCTTTACAGCTCCTTACCGTTCTTCCTTAACAGTTTGATTAGTATGCAAGTAAAATGTTATATTCCAGCCGAAAATAAGCGGCTATTGCAGGTTGGCAAAAGGGAGGATCTTGTTTTCGAGTTTACAGAAGCTGGTTTGCTCGCAAGATTGCCAAGATTTTCCGGAGACGTGGGGGCGTGGGGAACACATGAGATAAGATTCAGATTCAAACCTTTATTTTTGTTAATTAGTGTCAATTCATTGGGGGTCTTTGAAGCGAAAAGCTCTACCTAACAGGAATGGAGTTCCTGAAGGCAATCATGAAAACAAATGAGTCCGCATACAGGACGAGAAAGGTAGCACATATGTGGATTGAAAGTTGGGATAGCTGGGGATTATACGCGAACATTTTTGACACAGCCCAACAACAACACTGATTAAAAGATTGGTGTGGTTTGTCCTTATTTTTTTTCTCCCGTATTGTTGTTGTTCATGGTTAAAAGTGTTCGCGCATAGAGGAGAATATCTTGTATAGTAATTTAGGAATATTAGAATTAGATCATGCCTAACAGTGATGAGTGCATGGAGTCATAAAATAGTAAAAAGAAGTAAATTGTGCAACTCATGATCTTTTGCTTTCCCAACGTGCTCCTACAATCTGCAAGGTGCTATTTGAAGAACTTTACAGATGGAATATACCTGCAATGGTCATCACTTCGGAGGTGCATTTCACTGAACGAATGTGAAATAGAGATTACCCTCATCACAAGTTTCGTCATCGATGGCATTTGACAGCAGGAAGAAAGCGTATTTCTGCCACCTATAAAGGCTCACTGTCTTGCGCCAGCAACCTCTATCTCATGCCTCGGAAATGCCCGATTTCCCTACATTACCCAGCTGTATTTCGTGGCCATGTGACCATTGCCGATTTTCTCGCCTACGCTGTAACTTGAGCTAAACAGTAATTATCTTTCCAACGCTTTGCATTACCTGCCACACCTTGAATGCCTGCCGATGTAAACGAAGATATAGGCTGCCTCCGTTTGTTATATAACCCGGAAAATGACTTGCTGATTCGCAAGGTTACGTATGACATTCTTGATCTATAACTTGCTGCACAGTACTTAGCATATTAGGCTTTTTTATGAATATAGGAGTTTTGGCTTAAGAAAAATATTCGACAGGACAGAAGAGAAAGAAAGGGAGATTAACCAGTTTAGAAATAATGGTATACGCCACCATGAAAGGTATGGGGGGTTTTAAAATTCACAGCGTAGAGAGAAAGAGGGCACAAGCACAGTGTCAAAGTATGTCACCCTCGTGTGTTGTGCGCCATCACTCATCCATCAACATAAACACGGTGTACAGAGGTTTGCGCGAGAAGTTGCCTGTGACGGCGGGAGGCGTTGGTTGGTTGAAATGTGGGGTCTAACGTCCCAAAACTACCATATGCTTATTCAATTCAATTCAATTCAATTTTGTTTCATCCCAAGGATGAGGGCAGGCTCGGGAGAAAAGTGACGTTTTGTCACTTGAGGAGAATCCGAGCCTCCCTAATACATGGCAAGCAACGTGGACATGGGTGAAGAAACATAGGCCATGAACATATAGGGAATGAACATAAGCCATGAGATGTTTGGCGCAGTACAAGTCGGAAGATGCACGTACAGTAATGCTATGTACAGAGACCAATATGCGTAAGTAGTTTCTATCGGCACAAATTCCGAAGTACAATGCAAAATATGACAGAATACAAAATACTGTATATATGACAACAATGCTATGCATAGAAATTGCGTGTACAGACATCCACATCCACATAAATATACACACATATATGTAGATGCATATATACACACACACACACTTATATATATATATATATATATATATATATATATATATATATATATATATATATATATATATATATATATATATATATATATATATATATATATAGACAGTTCCATGAATGCCTGGACCACCATTTTCTCGATTTTCACAATAAAAGCACTTCCATAATGTCACGTGCACTGCATTTCTCAAGGATTATTTTTGCCTCCAGTAATTTATTTAATAACAAAGGAACACTAAAACACATCATTTGTCACCCAAAATTTGTTCTATAGAATGGAAGGTTCCAATGTTGTTGGGACGTCGTAGTGAGGGACGTCGTAGTGAAGGGCTTCGGAAATTTCGTCCACCTGGGGTCTTTGAACATGCACCTTAATTTGAGCACACAGGCCTACAACATTTTCGCTTCCATCGAAAAAGCAGCCGCTGCAGCCGCCACAGCCGGGGTTCAATCGCTCGACCTGCGGCTCAGCATCCGAGTACCTTAGCCATTAGAATATTACGGCGGGGCAGGCTGGAGGATAGCTGCTGTATATTTTAAAATCCCTTTTTATTTTTGTAAATAGTTTCTTCAACTGATGCAATTGCCTAATATGGGTTGTTTTCTTGGAGTGAAACCTTATTAACAGTAAAGCTGTTTACGTTTGCCGTACTTTGTCCGTTGGAAACAGAAATTCTCGTAATTTTCAACGAGCACGTGCTCTTACATTCTTGTCTTCACCTTCTTTCTATTCTGCTCCGCTACCAGAACATGTGCGCGAGTTTCTCATTCATGTCCTGCAATAATACTGATGGGCAAAAGTTTGAGGGAACATATAAATACAGAGATAAAGAGAGAGAGAGATAAAAAACGCAGAGAAAAAGAAAGACAAATTCTTGGCGAAAAAAATTCTTCGTGTGGTAATATTCCAATCGGCGTGCCCTCGATCTGATGGCGAGCGTCCTCACCACTCGTCGCTCTTAACGGCTTAGTAGAGCTCAGCATATCTTGTACAGTATAGCGCAGTATAGGGATGGGAATGAGAACTGAGCGTGACAAGCAGATATTTGATAGTGAGGAGGAAAATGAGAAGGGAGAGAGTAAAGCAAAACATGGAAAGAACAAGAAAGGGGAAATAGAGAGAAGAGAATGAAGTAAAAGAAAGAGAGAAAGAAAAAAATTGTGAAGAGTAGAGAGAGTTTGTGTGTGTGTGAGAAAGAAAAGAAAGAGAAGAACAATCGAAAAAGCAAAAAAGAAAGTAATAGAGAAGCAAAGAGAAAACATAGAGATAAACAGTGAATAAGTACGTAGAAAAAAACAGAGAGAGGAGAGGAGAAGAAAGAAGCACAGGAGGAAAGAAAAAAAAATTGATAGCTTGTAAACTAGCAATGGACAGATCTACATTGGCGTCCATCTGCTCCGTTTCCTTGTTAGTATCACACCTTCTCCGCAACCTACACTTTGTCTTCGTTCTTTGTTTTTACCCCGTGTTACAGAAGTATCCCAGTTGATGACTCTCATGATATTCGAGTTGGTATGAAGTCCAAGTGTGTGGGTATAAATGCGTCAACTCTGCTCAGCAGCAGAGGAGCGCCTAGCAACAGAAGTACTGTGTAGTTTGGTTCAAGTGTTAGTTCCAAGCTCTGAAGAAATGTTGGGCGCTTCTCTGGTACAGTTTTCGTCACAATATTAGTAGCAAATATTTTGGAGAACACAGCTTTATTCCGCGTTCTAGCGCTTATTGCTGGTATTTATGCTTCAATAAATTAAGTGTATACGAGCAAGGCATTAGGTTTTGCAGCACAGGACACTAATGTATTGGTAGGTGTACACCGAAGGAGTATCTTTGTCAACATGCTTCCACACGTTCCGGGGAACATCCTATACAAAAGAGAGACAAGTACCAAAGCTGATTTTCGAGCTTCATGGGATATATTGCCCACCTATGCCCCACAGAAGGCGTACACAAACATCAGCACAACCAAGCAACATTAACGGGACACGTTAATTGCCAAGTCACTGCATGAAGCAGTTCATAATGTGAGCTAATCAGTGTATAACCAGGCCACGCCAATGAACAGCGACGAAATATTATGATAAACCTCGCATGCAAGTCAGGTGCTGTGCATGTATCAGTGATACTCTTCTTGTGATGTTGCTTTTAGCGAGGCACCAGTAGCAGCATTTTGCCAAGTAAGGGATACGAGTATAACCGGCAGACTCTAAAAGAAAAGGCGGCACGGCTGGGTAAATGAGCTATCGCGGCAGGCTCACATGGGAAGCTAAGGCATCTCTCCACATACACACACACCAGCCGACTAGGCGCAACAACCTCGTCGCACATCGGATCAGCTCAGCACAAAACAGAGCGTCCCAATTTGGAAGTTGGCTAAGCGCCGAAAGTCCACACATGGCGAGGGAGTGAGTGGAACCGAATCAAGATTCATTCTGCCTCGCGGGATTTCCTAATGGAAACAGGCTCCTATGGTAACATGCATAATAAATCTTGGCGGCACCCCAACTACCTGCACCAGAGATGATTCCACGCTTGTAACAAAGGCACCTGCAACCAGTGCGACCGGCTCCTCGGCCCACTCGTGCATCCACCTTTTCAGCTCTACTCTGAGAATCCTTTTGTTTACGCCTTGAATTTCATTCTATTCATTTTCAAATTCTATTTCTATTCTATTCAAATTTTCATTTTATTTTGCTGTTTTTGGACTCACTTTGCTTTCAGAAACACTTTCGCTTGTACATTTATTCAAGCTAAGAATCGCGGAAAGGAAACTCAATGCTCGTCTTTCATTTCTGCTGTTTTTCTTCTTCTTTTCAATTCAGTCCTCGTGCTTTGAATGTTCCACGGCAAACCTGGCTCTCCATTTTTCACTCCGTTGACGTGATGAACTGAAAGTTTTTGTAAAGCTCAGATTTTACCACTTGAGGAAAACAAAACGAAAAAGTACTAGAGCTGCAAACTGAAGCGAGAAAGTGTAAAAAGACACAAATATATATTTTTTTATTTCTTCGCCTCAGCTGAAGACAGCCACTTCGCACTCAGGGAAAATTACCTCCTCCGGAGATTGCATTAATGCCCACCCGAAGTACATCGGTGGCGACATTGTTCTCGTTCTTTTGTGCGTTTTTACCTTTGAAGCAGCAACGACCAACGTAATCATTCAAAGTTATGTCCTAGGAAGAGAGCTTTTGCTTATTCATGTAGAAACGTTTTTTAAAATGCGAACTAGGGTAATTCATTTGTATATAGAATACGACAAAATGGAAGTATATTTAGAGGCCTGGTACTTTTTAAAGTGTTAGCGTTAAATAGCTCGTTTCATAGAAATTCCAGTGTTGGTGTCCGCGTCGTTGGTTGTGAGTGAAAAATCATCTTATGCGTGACCAAGAAATTAAGAACGATGCAAATAAACTAACTTAATGACAAACATTTTGGAGCACAGTGGGGACCAAAACCTGGGTTTAGATTTAAGCGAGGATCGAACCTGGGTTGTATGCGCGGCAAGCGGATGTTCTATACCACATGGCCACGCTTCTACTTGTGAATGCAGTGACAATACCTGCGTCTGATTGGAAATGCAGTGAAAGTAGCTTCGATACTTCACATACACAGGCGCCCTGTATACATGCTTCACAATGCAACATGAAGTCTTGCAGTAATAATGCATGCTACAAGCGTCAATTGACGACGGGCGTCAGGATATGTGATTGTCCTAATGGCTGCCTGGTTGAAAGCCGGTACCCAACTACAAAAGGCACACATGCCACTGCGCCTATTCTCTTAAGGTGCCATAGTGGGTTCTTAGCGAATTCGAAAAGATTTCATGCACTAAGTGTTTGTAGTACGCACTAGGAACAGGATGTCTCTTAGGGTCTCCTGATTTTTTTCACTTCTTGTAACCATTGTGGTTAGGTAGGGCTGGAGGCAATCTTTTTTAAAACGAGTGGTGTCGGGACAGGCCAATAGACGACTTAGAACTGAGGAGCATATGAAGGTATGGCATGTTAATTTTCTTGCGAACCATTATTCTACCACTTCCCAAAAGATAACAAGGATTTTTAAGTTCGAGAAAACTTGTAACTTTAACGTAGAGACAAGGGCGGTATCTTTATTGTTACATTTTTTTAATTGTAGTAAACGGATCTGACAGAGAATGACATACACAAAAAAGCGAACCTCGAAACCTATTGTTAAACATAGTGAGACAAAGGAAGCTAAATTTTTAAGAGGAAATTTTATCCAATACTTTTAGTGCAGAGTATCAAGTCAAGTGCATTCTGGGTAATCACCATGAATATTCTTTGCACTTACCATATTTAGCTCTGAAAAAGGTGTACCAAGGTGGCGGATATTTTTATGCTTCTCAAGAACGAACAAAGATCGATTTCCAGAGCAATTATACTTTGATATGAGATATCGAAACAACACGATATAAAAAAACAAATTGGTTCACATTGATGAATTGCACTCTAAAAACAATAGTGGCATTCATTTCACCGTCATGTTTTCATTAACAGAGTAAGAAATGAAGGTTAAAATTTCTCCATTTGAATTCGCACCGTAATCACCGCACGTTACGTAACGAATTTGAAAGATTATTTTTGTAGTTTGGCGGCACCGGTCAAAAAGACTTCTTGAATCTTGGTATGTTAATTAGAAAGTACTTAACCTTTATTGATTACCAGCGACGTATTCTCTAGTACACGCTGTCGAGGTTCATGACATGACGGTGGTTGATGCGGAAATTTAAGTTGGCGTCAGCACTCGTATTTTCTTTCTACGCATTTTCTCGCTTGCCAAGCATCTTTTCATGGATTTCGTGGTGATTTTGATATCACGAATTAGTAACTTACTAATAATACGAGAAAATTGGTTTTCCCTTCAGTGCCCCGTTGACAAAGAGCTTGTCAATGTCTGCGCCACGTGCCCTGTATTGGGTGAGGCACAGAAAAAACAGGCGGTGAATACGCTAGGAAGAGTAAGGAGGGATGATAGCAGGTAAAAGAAAATAGAAAGCAGTTCAGTGCGCCTGATTTGTGCACCTTCGCCTGTGTGTCTATATTTTTTTAAATTTTGCGCTGCTCTCCTGAAGGTCACGCACAACCAACTAGCCCACCAATAACACCAAAATGATCCAAAAATATAAAGATGAATCGGGGGAGGTAGAAGCATACTCATGTAGTCTTCGCAGAGTCAGAACAAAGGCCGATGCTACAGGTTTACTACTATTGTCGCGTGCAGGAGGCGCTGCGGCTGTCATTGTCGTCACTGTGGTTTTTGTCTTGTCTGGGGGGGGGGAGGGGGGTCCTTATTGTGGGGCTAGTCCTTTCAGTCTGCGGCTGGCTCCACTGTCGCCGATGGTGCCGGTGTCTTCTTAACGATGTGGGCTAGGTTCACGGCTTGATGGGGTCATGGACCGGGCATCACCTCCCCCTGATGTCACGGGGTCGTGACGGCGACGAAGGGAGGAGACTGTAAGTCGAAGATCAAACTGTTTATTTCACTGAAGTTGTGGCCGGTGAAGGAGAAGTCAGATTACAGTGACACACACTGGCTCCCATAGGTGCGACGAGAGCATTGGCCATCGATCAACAAGTGGCGAAGCGCGTCGGCGTTTATACATGTGCCCTCGAATATACCAGCCTTATCGCTGGTCAGCGCACCAGCTCTGAAATAATCTTGAGTGTTCCCGTCTAGTGCGTAATCTTGACATAACAATCGACAATAATCATGAAGCTTCTGGAACAATGAGGCACAGTTTGCGCTAGGCATTCCTGAGTGGCTTTGTGGGCGAAAACTGAATGAAACAAAAGTAAATATAAGCAACACGCGTGGCACCATTAAGAAACATAATGGTTTTTTCATTACCATTCGTTGTACACAATAAGTTGGTCGGTAAACTGGCCTGACTTTTAGCGAGACCAACTGCTGAAATTGTGATCAAGCGTTGTAATAACTGATTTTTTCAGAACTCCAGTAGAGTTAAACGTGAGACTGCGCTCTATGGTGTGCCTAAACCTCTGGTACTTAATACAGCCCAAAATTACAAGCATGAGAAGGACTTTAATTTAGCTAAGCATGATACGATCAATACGCTGCCGATTCAGTATAGCCTACAGCGATTGTGAAAAACCTATTTTTTCTTACATCATTTTGTATCTGAGTGGCTATGGCGTTGATTGACAGGACACGAGGTCCATGGTTTATTTCTTTCCCCAGCCGCTACGTTTTAACGATGATAAGCTGGAAAACAGCTCGTCGTCTTAACTTCAGGGCGCGTTAAAAAATCTAACGCTGTGATAATTGATCCTACTTTTTTTCATTGTGTACTCGTGGGTTTGCGAGCAAAATCCTAAAACAAAAAACAAGAAAAAACAGCCAGTTCGAACGCGAACCTCTAATGATGATGCTAATGACTTTCTGTACAAAAATGATTCTCATTCTCATTGCGAGCATGAGCAATACCATAGTCCATTGAAGCATCATCATCGTCATCATTTTGTTCATTTCTTTATACACTCGACCCTCTGCTTACGAGACCTGGGAGATGCCTGCAACTACTACTACTACTACGTACTACTACTACCACTGCTGCTGCTGCTGCTGCGATGCCGACCACGATGACGGCACAAGGCAGACTCGGGTAACTTTGGTGTAATACTCATAAAAGTGTTTTTAAACTAAATCCCTTCACTGTTCAGCTACGCTACATTATTCTGTTTCTACTCCCGCTTCCTTCGTTAGAGAGGCCAACCATGTAATATAGAATAGGCGAAAAACCCCTATTCCCGCAGAAGTAGCGCACCAATGAGACTTGATTACGCATGACGCTCACGCATGATGTTTCAGTAGTGGTCAACGGAAGCCACAGTTAAAAACTCATCACCAAAGCTGGGTAGATCCTAAATCATCCGGTTCTCTGCGGTACGTCTCTTGTGTTTTTGGTTTAATATTTTCCTCTTGTAAACTTTTAAGCGCGATACACGCTGCTCTTGCCGCGAAAGTCGAACTAATGCAGATCTATCACTACTGCGTTTGTTCCTGGTGGTATATACTTTTGTGGTATCCCACGCTCCTCTCTGGTTCACTATTTTCAATGGAGGCGAAAATGATTGAGGCCCACGTACCCAGATTTAGGTGCACTGTAAAGAACCCCAGGTGCTCGAAATGTCCCGGGTCCTCCACTACGGGGTCTATCATAATCATATCACGGTTATGGCACGTTAAACCATAGATGCTATTGTTATCACTCGTTCACTACTGCCAGCAGTTTGGTGAACACCACCGGCTTCCAACAACCAACAAGCAGAACTTCAGAATAGCATGTAGGTAGCGAAATGCGAGTCATACAGACAAGTGATTTCTATAGCGACGCCAGGGAGCATGATAGGCTTGTATGGGCAGAAAGGCAGGCGAGATTCGCGCCACCAGGGCTTCGCCAAAATGCCCACTATTCATTCGCAGTTTGCACCATTGTGAAGGAGATTAGGCGCAGATACGAAACGGAAAGCCTGACAAATGACGGCACCATCAGTGCTGTCGGGAGTGTTGATAAACCGACAGGATGTGACTGCTTCGTCTGATGTTACAAAGTTCGTGCCTAGTAATGAGAGTGAGGGAGGCTTTATTATAAAAAAACACAAAAATAATTACAGAAACACCAAGAACACTAGCAGAAATTTCAGCAATAGTTAGTTTAGCTCATCCTAAAATGTATAAATAGCTTGTGCTCGATGAGAAAGAAGCACGTGAATAATTGGAATAAGTCAAAACACGTACCGCGTTCTTAAAAAACAAAAAAGGGACATTGCTAAATCAAATGCTTTACATTGACGTTAAGAAGTTTCAGAAGTGAATTGGTGGTCCTTGAGGTGCTCTTGAAGAGGTGCTTCAGAGGAACTGACATTACAGCAAAAGCAGGAGCTTAAGAGGAAATGCTTTTTATCATAGACTAGAACCTGAAAAGGGTGATTCTTCCTGCACTTCTCATAACGTAGTGTACGCTACAAGCTGCAACCGAAGTTTTTCACGTCCCATGTTTCATATCTCAGTAACTTGAATGCTTATGCAATGCGCTTGTTGCTATATTTTAATGAATCCAGACAAAAATATGGGCTCCTCTACACGTCCCTATTTTGTGCAGTGAGGGGACTTATTCGGAAGGGCACTGCACTGCTAAAAAAAGGGGGGGGGGTGCGTGGATCGATTCCTAGCATCAGCGCTCTCATCATGACGAAAGTGATATAGAAAAAAAAACAGTAGCGCACTTTCACACAAAGGCACAGTAAGGAATTGCAGTTCCAGAGTGTGCTGATCTGGCGCATCTCACAATAAATAATTGTGTGCATGTTCAACCCCGCAATTTTCTCTCTACTCCTTCCTATGCAAACTAAGCCAACGCCTTTGCGTATTGAAACAAGCCTAGCCAAAGTAAACATCGATGAAAGACTTTCAGCGAATACTAGTGCAGCGCATTCACAACAACAAAGAGCGACTGAAGGCGATTCTTTCCAGCCACCGCCACCAGTGCTGCTGACTCCTTACAAGTTTAATGCACGTCCTCATTGGGAGCGCCGACGGCAGCAAGCAGCGTCCGTCTTTATTATTGCAGTACAGTACATTGGCTTTATTGTCCCAGCGTACAATCAAAGCGCGTATACTAGTCGTCGTCACTGTGTAAATCAAGACATGCTCTAAAAGTATATCAGTGTAAACCAATAGTATCGCCCTTTCTCTGACCAAGTGACACCGAGGCAGTGCGTGACAAGCCTGGTTCAACTCCGTTCAACCAAGTAAACTTCTGTATTTTATTATTATTATTGTGCTTACTACACATTCATTGTTCTAGCGTTGGTTCTTTTTCTATGTGTCACTTGCCTTGTACAGCAGAAGGCATATCAGTCAGCAGTAACTAAAGATAACTGTCGTCAAATACCCAGCGAGGCGTCGTCAGACCATCGTTGCTTCATTTCGTTTTGTCGTAAGGTTGGAAACTTGTGCTCGTCTACTCCACTACCTATAAAGGTGAGCGCCAAAGCTACTAGCTAGTGCTTTTGTAGCTACTTCGGACACGAGGGCCAGTAAAAGTAGTTCCTCTAGATATGCCCGTTTTTTTTTTCTTTCTCGTCATCGCTTCTTCTCCAGCGCCATAGATGAGACAGAGAAAGGAAACTGCAATGTCCCGGGGCCACCGGCAAATCCATTTATTTTGAAGAAGGTGAGCAAAAGCTTTATCGAAGAAAAGCCCACTCAGCACGGAGATGGCGCAGAACACCACATCAAAATCGCCTCACAGTCACGAGGTAAAAGCCATTAGCCAACGCCATTCCTGATGCCTGACTCGCTTCAAGGCATCGTTATGGCGCTGGTGGATTGAAGTATTTGCCGGCTTCCGGCGCGCGCCACGTAGGCTCCTCGTGTGGCTTTTATTTGCGAAGCTCTCCAGCCGACTTAACTCTATGGCTTCGTTGGAAGTAGCATTAATGATGTTGAAAGGCGAGAGTGCAGCGCCCTCGCATGCTTCCGTTATACACTATATATATAGCATTCCATATACGGAGCCAACGCCGACAGAGCTCATTCCTGATTGAGCTGTTGGTCAGTAAAACGATCTGTGAGCAACTACATACTAAGGTAGTCCTAAAAATGGTGTCAGACTGGCGGTGCTGCCAGTCTGACGCCATTCCGAAGAAAAATGCGAAGAAAATGCGATCATGTGACCTATCTGACCATGCGCTCATTGCGGTCATGTATTTGGCATGGGGAGACCCGAACAAAAAAAAAACAGTGCACTTAAGGTGTGAACTAGCTCTTAGACTCACCTGTGTAACGCCGTACGTGCGTCCGTACGAACGTGCTGCAACGCGATCCCCTCACCGTAGGTGTTAGGTGGTGCCGAGCATTGGTCAACGCCGTGCACGCGGCTGCTGCTTCGCATTCCATCAGGTTTTATTTCGTCCTGATGGTCCACAGTTTATTAACGCGATAGCGTTAAACAGCTTGATTAGCAGAAACGTGAGCGTCAGCGTTGTTGGTTGTGAACAAAAAGTTATGTTATGCAAGACCGAGAAATCGAGAACGGTGCAAATAAAATAAATAATAAAAAAATCACCACATATTCACGTAGGGAATGATGATGAGTGGAGCAAAGCGTCCACCTGTCCATCCATGCGTGCGTCCATTCATCCGTGTTTCTGTATGGCGACGAGCAAGAGTCGCTGTGGTCCTCCGCCCCTACCGCTCCACTTCGTCCGTGCCTCACCAACAATACGACACGTACGGGGACGATCCAGAAGACCGCGAGAGGCACTCGTTGACCACGCAGCAATACAACGTTATCTAGAATATGCTCACTCAACTGCAGTTAGTATGTACTTCTATGAGACAGCGCCATCTATTAAACTGTTCGGGAGATACTTCCCGTTAGGCCTGACGCGGGACAATGTTGGACTAAGAAGAGCTTCACTCCTGAAAATTCGTGGCTCCGAGTAGGGATAGACAGCGGGTAGTTTGTGTGGCAAGCGGATGTTCTACCACATAGCCACGAATCTGCTTGTGAATACAGTGAGAATTACTTCATATGCTTGGAAATGCACTGATAGTAACTTTTATGCTTTAAAAACACACGCTTCCTGTATACATGCTTCACAATGCACCATGAAATATTGCAGTTATAATGCATGACACAAGCGTATGTTGGCATCGAATGTCAGAACATCTGTATACCTTATTCAGTGACTTCATGGTTGAAAGCCGGTCACGCACTACACGTACCTTAATAAGGCACACACTTTACTGTACCTATTCTCTTAAGGTGACGTTGGGGGGTGCATAGCAAGTTCAGCCATTACGGAAATGTTGGGCATTACAAGATTCGTCTATAATCTTCCTATTTACGGCTTTGAAAGCACTTGTAGCTTTGTTTATTCCAGTGTTTGTCGTCTGTTTCGGATGCAAGAATAGATCGTTGTGAACTTTGTGACCAGATTTGAGGAGGAGGAGGAGAAATAAATGAGGAAGGACAGGGAGGTTAGCTGACCAGATTTGAAATATTGAGCTTATAAAGGTTCAGGTGTTGAAGTGAAACTTCAGACCATTTGCTGAACTTCGTTTTGCGATAAAGCGTATGCAGGGCACACGCAGCTAAAAGGAGCCAGAATAACGTAGTTTAGACAAACCCGTCTTGTACCCTTAATTCCCATGTTGGATGAAGTGCCATGTTATGCAGCTCACATAAAACTAGCGACAGAATTTCATGTGGTGTACTTACAGGAAACTCCATAAAGGCCGAGGCACATGGTACGACCTTCCATCCGATTCAACGTCCAGTGTGGCGGTGCCGTAGCCGGAACGGTGACGTTTCATTACACTGGCCCACCATATCACAAGCCTGGAGCCCTATTTGGGTGGCGCCTACGGCTGCTTGCTCGTTCGCCCCCATGTGTGCTGAGTCGTCTTGCGACACATGCCGGGTCATCCGACGCCACAAGTGACAGCGTATCTGAAATCGTACTATCTCTCTCGGCCTTTTCAGTAGCATGGCAGGATCGTGACCTGTCATCAAGGTTATTTAGCGATACGTTTTCGCGCATTATTATTTTTCGTGAATTTTGTATGTTCCCACCTTTGTAGCAAGCCAAGGCGACTCTCAGTTCATCTTACCAATGGGATCAAGGGAATGTGACTCCTCAGTGATAAGCAATGCACTGGATCGAGCGGAAACTATCGCTTCAAAAAGGTGATAAAGGATTATTGTTGTATTTGTTAAATATGTTTTCACTGTAACTTATTCTACTCTAGTCTTGTTGCCTTATTTCACAGCAGCAGTGTTACTTTGCGCCCGTCATGACTATTGCACGGTTTCTAGCTGTGAAGTCACGTGAAATCGTGATTTTTCACTTTGTCTCTCCAGTTTTACATTTTTCGTTAAAAAATTTATTACAAATCAAGGCCAACTACTTTTAACCTTATTACCAAATCACCATTATTTTAGGCTATTAATTCAACACCCATAAAAGCACGAACGCTTCACACAAATCGCTTGCCAGATGGAGAATTGCGACGTGATCGACTGATAACAACAAAAAACTATTGGTGTGGACTGCAGTAGATTAATAAAAAAAGTGTTAACTTTTAAACCGACAGTGTTACGGGGAGATTTATCAACCTGACGGCAGAGGGTGCAAGGTTAGATAGATAGTATCTAATATTTTGTTTAATAACAGCGCAAGGGTGCTGTTGCCCCCTTTATCATGAAGACCAGACATTCTTCCTATTTGTGGCTTAGAACTTTCCTAAAAGAGAAATAAAAAAAATTAGTATCCTTAAACGAATAAGTTTTAATTCTGTTTGTATGCGCGTGTATTTATACACCCATACATACATACATGCACGCACACAAATATATATATATATATATATATATATATATATATATATATATATATATATATATTGTTCACTGAATCTTTTAAGCTTATAATGGTTCTAATATACTGTAAGCACTGTTACCGTGCTTTGCCGTTCCAGAAAGAATCAGACACAACCAAAAAGAAGGTCGTCTTTGATATTCTTTGTCATTGAGTCTGGGAAGTATCTGCACAGTTAAAGAAAGAGCTGTAGCGTTGTCTAGTGTGATGATCTTTCATATTACAGCATATATGCTACAGGAATAGTTATCTTTTATAAATCTGATCCGCAGTAAATGTACACAGTTTAGACAAGGAGTGAAGTTACTGCAGCATAGAACTTAAAAATATCCTAACACTGCTCTTTTTTGTTAATTTAGTATCACTGAGAAAGCTTAATAATTGTAAATCCTTGATTTGGGAAGCCTAAATGGATCTCTAACCAGCGCCAAGATCAGATGTCGGGCCAGAGTGAAAGATGGATTCTCCAGGCTACTACTGATTGAGACTCTAAACGTGACACACAGATAAATGTACTAGATTGAAGAATAAATCGACGCTGATGGCTCTTTAATTGGACTTTCTTGGAATCGTTTCAAGCCAGTGACCCGAGACTAGATTTTTCGTCTCGGAGTGGTGCGTCTTCGTCTTAGTGGCGTGAACCAAGTTTCAGAGTGATAAAGAAAAAAAAATCAAATGGTTTCAAACAAAGTCTTCACATACATTCAGTTTCTAACAGTAATTCTAAAAGTAAAAAGGTGGCACGACCTAGTTAAGCGTTTATTTAGCTTTTAGTCATGTCCCACAAGGCGAGGTTTAACAATTTTTGTTTGAATAAAATGAAATGAAATTTTAGTTACGCTTTTGTCCCTAAAACAGAGGGAAAGAACTTCTATTTTAAAACGACTATTAGTTTTCTTTTGCAGGAATTAAGCAGTTTAGTTTGATGCTGTTTTTGCGGTTTTGTCTTACAGTTAACATGATGAACTGTCACTTATCAATATAGTGAGTTCCACTCAGCGTACACCTTGCAACGTTTTGAAATCGATTTGCATGCAATAATACTGTTGCGAATATATTTACAACTTGACAGTAGGAAATAGTACAACAGTCAAGATGGCGTCTGTTTTTTTTTTCGAATACCAACACGTCATTGTCCTCTTCTTCGGACCCCACACCATAGTCTTGGCTGCAAAACCTCCACGATGTTTTGCACTAAAAACTTCTATCTCCCAGGCTGCTGCTCTTGCTCTAACCGCCGTATTCGTGAACCAACCTTAACTTATCACGAGAGGGCTAGCTACGAAAGAATGAAAATAGTATAAGAATTGTACAAGGTGAGTTTTAGAAATCTGCCTCGTCTTGCCTTAAGTGCGCCTTATGAAAGGCATCCTTAACTCGTCAAGTATAGGCCCTGGGAGCAAGGGCAGGTTAGCTTTTGCTACGAAATCAATACCTCGAGCTGCAATAATTTAGCTTTACATGGTGAAAACGAATAACAGCACGCCTAGAAGCAGTCATACGTAAAAAAGCAGAAATGTTTGTCGAGGCACTAGTAGTTTTCGGTGAAATATAGGTTTCTCGTCTGGCCACTTTTGTTCGACCTTCGTTGATGCAGTGGGTTCGTTAGGTCACCTGTTATTTCGACGTCTTGTATGATTTTGATGTATTCGGTGGTGTTATCGGGCTCACTTCAGTTTTGCCGTTTTCTTTCACTTAAAAAATCTCTAGATGTACTTAATAGTTTGACCAGTTTTATAGCATTTTCCTTTTCACATAGTTGCATATATTGTGAAATGGTGCACTGAAGTGAACTTCACCGACGAAGTGGCTACGTCCTGATGAATTTCGTCAACAAGTTCCAAAGAGGATACCTTGTGTCTTCAGAGAAAACGTAAAACATAGAAGCAGCTCACGATACAAATCAACAGCGGACAGAATGTGCATCCATGCACGGCCAACCAAAGAACTATAGAAAACTGTTTGCGCCACT
Source organism: Rhipicephalus microplus (assembly GCF_043290135.1). NCBI lineage: Eukaryota > Metazoa > Arthropoda > Arachnida > Ixodida > Ixodidae > Rhipicephalus > Rhipicephalus microplus. Next base: position 263,153,922 of record NC_134701.1, on the reverse strand, counting down.
TCGGCAAGTTTTACCGGCACGGTAAAATGTGTTTTTTACAGTATTAGCAGATATCCGCTATACTCGTGACATGGTCGGCTGCGAGGCATTGATAAGGTCGTGGCTCCTAAGTTGAAGCGAGCCAACTGCACAAAATCGCGATGCGATGAGCAGCTTCATGAGACACGGCACAATGAAACAACGACCGTGGATATACTATGCTGCAGAAAGAGCACAGTGATCAGACTCTTCACGGCACTAATTGGGAAGCGAGGCGGCTCAAAGAATCCTGCTTGTCTTGTATATTCAGCAAGTTCCATCGATAGCTGAGGACTCACCGCGCCAGTGACGTGTATGTGCTGTGCCATTCAATATTTCTTTGCGATCCACATAATCAACGACTCCAGCCAAGTTGTCATCCTCCGTCAGGTTGTTCGAATAAGCTTTAAGGTAGGCTATAAGCTACCTTAACTGAGCCTTGCTTAGGTAACTAAGGGAACGTGACGCGATAAGTATATAGGAGGTTCTTGAAACTCTTTAATGAGTTGTCTAATTGGAGTAAATAACAGTATGGGAATCATGAAAACCTATGTTCTTTGCTATCGCTAGTGTTCTAATGTGTTAGTAACGTAATATGCCAGAACTGGCGCAGACACAACTTGCACGGCACGAGTAACTCTTTGAGAGAAAATCCATCGACTTCACTACGGAGAAATGTCGCCTAAACTATGCAACGTCGAATATCAAAATCACCTAAATGAGGAGAACAAAATGACTGCCATTCAAAACCTTCTTGGTCCACATCGTATGACGACCCGCCGCTATCCGACACTCATAATATCGACACCCCTTTACACCTCAGAACAGACTAGTTAGTTTGCAATCTTTGTGCTTTGACCTGCTTCTTTCTTTCTTCCCACAGCGAAGAATCTCCGCTGTCTCGCACGTTATCACAATAGCGCCCAGTTTTCAGCGAGGCCTAGGGAAAACTCGCCGTGCCACCACGACGTCAGCTTCTCCAAACAGCGAACTTCAATACTACACCTCGTTAAAACTTCACTAAAGGCTTCCAATGTTTGCGCTGGGGTGTCGCATTTCTGAGACCCTCTCGCCCATGGTTGTGCTCCTCTTCCCCCTCTACGGAACTATCAACTATTCCCTCTCCCAAGCGGTGTCCAAAAATCGCCTTTCCGGGGATTATTAGTTCGCAAAAAGGACGCTGTATACCACCACCACCACAACTACGAGTGACTGCTGGTAACGAATGCATAGCGACGCATAGAAGGAACGCACTCGCTCGTGCAGCCGCTACAAATTAGAAGCCGTACCTTTCTCTCCACTAAGTCTTGGGTTGCAGGGCTGAGTGTACAAGCATGTGATAAGAGCTGGATGACAGCGATGCTAGGGGGCAAGAGAGAGACATAGAGCTTTCAGGTAGTTCGTTGCGAATAACGTGCAGCATCCGAAACCAACCACTACCATGTGGTTTGTGAAGTGGGATTCCTTATTAATTGGCGAAGATAAACTCGGACGCAGCAATACGTCACTGAATGGTTGGGAGTTTAAAGAGGTTGTCTGGTGCCCGCAGCGACTAAACATCGTATCGTGCTTAAAGCGACTTTTGATTGCGTATTGAGTCAAAAGGCACAGGTATCGATATACCTTTCGATGAGATCAGGTTTGGAAGTATGAAAGTTTTTTTTGCAGCGCTTTATTCGCTGTATAATACGTAGCAAGAGCTGAAGGTATGGGCCGGCATTCATTAAGACATCTCATGCTAAAACTTTTCATCGTGATTCGGAACACATCATTAGCAAAGCCAGCTTACCAATAAAAAACGCCCTTACGAAAGGTAAGCTTTGTAAACTTGGTGCCGGATATATAAAACACAACCGCACTAAGAACGCAGGTGAAGAGACTAGGTCACTGGTAGCGTTATACCTTCGGGATAATTGAAGTGTAATAATTGTGATGTTATTGTGAAATTGTCTGGCTAAATGAATGTTCAACATACGCATCCGAGAACACTAGCGGCGCTTTCTAACACGCACAGGGTTACACGCATGTGAATGCGAGAATACCTCTGAACAGCCACCAATATAGCAGCATGGTAAAGTGCTGCACACATAATACGGAGGTTGAGGGTTCGCTTTCCACATTTCGCGTGCCTTTTTTCATCATCCACTTTCATTTTCTTTTTAGTAAGAACTGCAACACTTTACCTATAATCTGCCAACAACAAATTTATCATCGATTCATATCCTGTTTTCGTATGGCTTTGGCTAATGGAAACGGGCTTCACGGCCCATTTCCCTTCCTGTAGTTTTATGTAATGATGGACGCTTTTGTAGCTTGCCCGTGGTGCTATATTTTACAGGACAGCCACAATACCTCCTCTACTTTCAGTGTAGCGTTAGTATTTATCTTCACCTATTGCATTCGACAAACGTAACACGTAATTCTCAAGTACATTTCAACATGCATATTTTACATAACACACGTGAGAGCTAACACTTCGGCATGTTAAACGAATGCCTTCTTGCTTTTGTATATAGCGACGTAGATTATTAAGGTCAGAAGATGTCGAATGCAGAATTTAACAATTTAGACGCATACGCATCCAGAGTGGCATTTTTGTAATTATTTGTCAAAGACACAAAACTTCAAGGCTAAATCCCAATATGATGGCAACGGAACAAATCCATGAATCTCTATACAACCGGAAACTTTGAGGTAAAAGAAAATGAATGTTGGGGAAATAAATAAAAAAAACAAGTAGGAATAGATAACCATTAAGGATATGATAGTATTGCAAATTCGTCAACATAAAAAAGTACGCTCGAAAACGGTGTTCTGGCATTACCTTTCATCTCGCCTCCAATTTCGGCTGCGGCGCTGCTAACCAAACATACAACGTTTCAAGCCAGTAACATTTGCACAGGTACAATGATACTAGCAGTAACGAGCCGAGTGTGTTGGTGGCCCAATTTCTGGAAAAAGGAAACCAAATTGCGTGAGACAGCGAGACACTCTGTTCCACGTTGAGCCAGTGCGTGTGCGGACGTGTCGCAGAACGGGGGGCTCCACACCCGGGGGTGTCGTTAAAGGCTCGTTTGCCTAAAGGCCAGGCAGCGAAGAAAGCGAATGAAAGGTAAGTAGTTAGAAGCCTTGAAAAAAAAGAAGTAGTCTTCGCAAGCGCGAGCATTCGGAATGGGATACGCCATTATGTCGCCGTTGTTGTAGATTGCTGTCACGTAAAGGGTCTGATTCGCTGTTGATGCTTAAATTTCGCGATTGCTTTCATTTTCAGTCAGGTATAAGCAATCTATAGACTTCTTCATTTATTATTATTATTATTATTATTATTATTATTATTATTATTATTATTATTATTATTAGCTCAATGTGTACTATGAAATGCCAACTCGACTAAGGCAAGGAATGAGAAAATTGTAAAAGTGTAATCGCACTTTGTTATTATGAAGGCGCCATCCAACTTTTTTTATTTGAGTGTGAAAACACGGGAAGCCTAGCAGTGATACATACGGAAGGACAGAATGAAACACATGTAAGCAGAGTAGGTAAATAAGATATTATGTGAGGGTGCTCATTAGAACGTGCATATGATGATATGTGGTGTTTAGCATCCGAAAACCACTATATGATTATGAAAGACGCTGTAGTGCAGGACTCTGGAAATTTGACTACCTGGGGTTATTTAACGTGCACCCAAATCTGAGCACTCGGACCTGCAGCAATTCAACCTACATCGGAAACGCAGCCGCTGCAGCCGGGATTGGATCCTGCGACCTGCAGGTGAGTAGCCGAGTACCTCAGCCGCTAGACCACCGCGGCGGGGCTAGAACGTACAGCCGTTAGCACCTTTACCACGAACACTCCACCAGGTGTCCTGCAGCAGTTTTACGAACACACCACGTACATTTGGGTTTTCCTGCCAAGTAGCTAACCATACATGACGACGTACTATCCAAGCCTACCGAGGTATTATCTCGGAAAAAGCGCCCAGCACTTCGCGGCTGGCATCAATCAAACTAGTCCTGGCCAGACATCGAAGTGTTCGTGTTAAAGGTGCTGACGGCTGTACACCTGCGTATTCAGTTCTTTCGCAAAACCTTCCGCACTTCTATGGCCACTTAGCCGAGATTCCACAAACACAACATACGAATTGGGAGCAAATTATGTACCACGTGCAGTATCACATTTTCAGCTATGGCTCTCAGCAACTTCTTAGACAATGTCATATACCTTGTTTTTTTTTTTTGCTCTTCTTACATCCTTCCGTCTTTGAACCGATGATACTGATGAAAACCGGTATTGGTATTTTTTGAAACAAGGGACGTCATTACCCATGAGAGTAAAATGAAAGTTTATTGATTGATTGATTGATTCATTCAATCATTCATTCATTCATTCATTCATTCATTCATTCATTCATTCATTCATTCATTCATTCATCTCTTACTACTAATTTGAGCACGCTCGGCTCACGTGTCTGAAAGCGCCAGAGAAAACCTAACGAAGCCAGGTGAGTGCCTGGGCAACCTGAAGAAGACTGTACACGTTCATTGTTTTTTTCTTTATCCATATACGTGCCCGATTGATAATCACGGCTGCCGCAAATAAAGTATTGCGTCTCCATTAGACTGCACATTAGATTTACCAACAGCTTGTCATGGCTACCGCATAACCCGCTCACTCAACTGCTTATGCAATGATCACTGTGTTTACAAAAACAAAAACGCAAAAGCCACGACTTTCCAAAACTTTGTAAGACTTTCTAAAGGCAATCCAGCGCAGATAAACAATAAAGCAAACAGAAGGGAAGTGGAAAGTTAGCAATAAGAAATTAAGCGTCTGGCTGCGAAAACTTCAGCACAACGAAGAGTATTTGAGGTCTTGGTTAGTTCTTGCTCGTGGCTGCTTTATCGCAATTTTTTTCTCGGTATTCAAACCATTCGTTTCTCTTACTTGAGGCGCACTCGAGTCATTACAGAATCGTTTGGCTACGCTTGGAAGTCTGGAATAATGCGAACGATTTTCATGCCATGGCTATTGTAATGGAAGCTCTACATGGCACGAGAAGCGCTACGTGGGGCGATTTTTTTTTGTTACATTGCTAAACTTCATGAGCTACGCCTCGTTGGTTAGAACGAACAACCATTATGATTGCGCTTCAAAAGCTTACACCGAAAACGAAAGTCATGAGTGAAGAAGAAGAAGAAGAAGAAGAAGAAGAAGAAGAAGAAGAAGAAGAAGAAGAAGAAGAAGAAGAAGAAGAAGAAGAGGAGGAATGCGGTTATGCCAGAATGTGGTATATATAGGCATTGGGGCGAATGTTGCACAAACGTACGTGAAGTTCTCATGGGTTCACTTTTCAGTAGATACGCTATGTTCTGAGCAAGGACCTTAACCTTTTCAGACGCCACCGTCGAATAACTGTCCACAAACGCGCCCACTTCTCCTATTTCATTTATTTGAAACTGATTATTTCAATAACATTAATACTAATAGAAAAATTTTCTATAATACTTGACTTTTATATATTGTTGTAAATATTTCACATGAATTTACTATAAAATATACATTTACTCTGACGTCATTTTTACTGCGTTGATGTATATGTACAACGAAGCCTAAAGCTCGAAATTTAGTGCGAATCCAGTTTTAGTTACATTCAATTTTAGTAAAGAAAAGTATTTTTAATCACGGTTTGCGAGAAGGGGTGCGTGGAAATACTCATCTAACATGGTAGTGGCTACGTTAAACGTTCACACATTTAGTATGGATAAGGGTCAACTTATCTGAAGCTCTGTGAATTTTTCTCTTAGCTACCAGTTTGCGCCACAAGCAAATGCAAGTTGTGTACATAAATGTTTACAAAGTGTCTCATATGGTTGATAAAAAGTGAAGATCTCGCAAGGATACAGAAGGTTGCAAGAGAAAGAGGGAGATAGAGAGAGAGGGAGAGTAGAAAGTTGTGTGAAAAGCAAGGAGGTTAGCGAGAAGGAAATTTCCAGGATAAATACGCTGCCCTGGGCAATTGGTAAGGGGGACAGGATTGTATACTGTTAAGGCCGAAGGAGGAATGTTGATGATGGCATCCCACCACTGCCACCAGTTGTTGCGAATGGGGGTATACCCAGTCTCTTGAGGTTGCGTGGTGAAACCGGGTGGAGGAAACGAACGCTGACAAGAAGAGGATACGAAAACAAACAGGCTTAAGGCATTATTTACACGTATTTAGAGCAAAGAAAGGTTAGTGGTTTCACAAACCAAGATCGTGGTGGTTGAACCATTACATGGTTCAGAGCGACGCCCAGCACTCTGCGGCGTCGTTTTAAGCCCTGTCGGGCTCCTCCTCTCCGAGTAGAACACCAATCACACACACACAACAGGTCAGGGGGACGAGCATGCACGGCCCACGTGCACGTCCAATATTGAGTCGTGGTCACTGCACTGCAAGGTGGCGCCAGCAGGGCTCTTCCTCGTCGTGTGTGTGCCGCTAGTCGAGAGGTCCTAAGATCCTGACAGCGTACATCAAAAGGTCTGCCGATCTGTTCGCTCAATTAGCGGGGCGATTTGCGGTGGCTGCCATGGTCTCTTCCAAGGAAGATGCTGTCTTTGTTGTTCTCTCTCGAGCGGGTTATGGCGTCGTGGCGACACGACGTCTCATCCTCCGGCTAGCAGGGACAAAGCCTGGCGGGCATAGGCAGCCGGCTGGTCGGCTACTTGATTGAGGATTAAAAGGAGCACCGCTCCCCCGTCAGCTCTGGCGCCGGTCACAACAGCTTCCCCCTCGCCAGATGAGTCGCCGAGATCATCAGGCACCGCTGCTGCTCGAAGGGACGACGAAAGGGTCTGCAATTGAAAGTCAATAACTCGCCGTTGCTTGCCGCATGGTCTGGGTAATTGCCGAAATCTTCAACAGCGTCTGGCAGACAGGGCGCCGAAGGGGCTGAGAACCTCCCCAGTAGACCGGCTTATGCACAATGGTGCCTGCCCAGACGAATCGCCAGGCCAAACGTAACAATACGGATTGAAAAAAGAAGAGAGAGAAAGGGGTAAAATATATCAATGAAAAGCAGGCGCACTGCAATCAAGCGCAAGAGAGTAATAGTCATTCAGCTTAAAAAATTGATTGGATTACCCCCCGGAGGCGCTGCGATCGCCGAAAGGAGCGGATGTGCTTCATCGGCCCCGATTTATACAAATGATATCGCAGCAATTTTAACCGTGTTTCACTGGAAATCTTTCACTAACCAATCTTTGAAGTCGAGCGGAATCGACGGTTACTCGACTCTGAGGTGGGCCATCATAGTTTGAGGAGTTATTGAACTCTGTGTTACGACGAAGCCGCAGCCACGCTGGACCCAAGCGTGAACGCTTAATGCTAGGCCTAGCCGGCGCAAGAGCAGAGGGCTGCTGATGAACGCGGTGCCACATGTTCGGACTCTTTCCAATGCAACGGCACAAGCCGACGAATGCGACTCAAGAATGTATGTGCAAGTGACGGGGGAAGACATCTCCGCCGACAAGATTACCGAGGACGCCGGATGGTAGACTGCCGGAACGTAGCGTTCGAGAGCCCGGCAACTCGGGGTGGAGGAGGAGGAATAAACATATATTGAAATTGCATATAAAGTTTCCGCGGGTGTAGCCCTTATTCCACGGCCCCACTGGCCTGAGTGGCTCGCTCGGCCTGGTCCAAGGTTGCCCTCTGGCTTCCCAGGTCCTGCCGGGTGAGTCGCACCTCCTACGACCTTTTAAATTCGCTTCGTGTGAAGAGGGGTGACTTACCCTCTGCTGGTCTTTGTTGACAAGTCCAAGTGATGTACTGGAGTGCTGGTGTGTCACTGCACCAAGGGCAGCAGTCAGCAAATTGAGATGGCTGGATTTTGCTAAGCCTGTGTATGTTGGGATATGCGTTCGTCTGTATTCGTCTCGAATCCCTGGATTGCCAGCGGGTGAGTTTACGGCAGTGTGGCGCCATCGTCTGCCGGGCCAGTCTTTGGCTCATAAGGATATCTCGCGGGAGCGTAACTGTGAAGTAATCCACCCGGGTTGGCATGTCCGCGGCTCGGAAAGTTAATGCTCGAGCCATGTGGTCTGCCCGTTCGTTTCCTCCAACACCTTCGTGGGCGGGGCACCATTTGATGCCGTGGTCTCCTCGAGGTTGGATCCTAGCATGCGTAGGACGCTCTTGGGAAGGACGCCTTTGAGAAACAGTCGGCAAGCCTCTTGGGAATTTGTGAGAACGTGCGCAGACTGTCTCTTTTACTCTGCTGCACGGATGGCTAGTGCTGTGGCTGCCGCTTCTGCTATGGCCATGGACTCGTCAAGCGACATCGACGCAAGCACCAACAAGCTCGGAATCGGCCAGCAAGGTACTGAGCCCAAGAATTCTGAAGGGAAGGTTATCGAGGCGGGACGCATGCCCAAACTACCGAAAGAAGATATCAAGATTGTGGTGCGACCGCAAGGTGGCCTCGCCATCGCCGAGGTCGGCGCCCCAATAGTCACCACGGCAATCTTCGTGGCTGCCAGTGTGACGGAACAAGAAAGCGCAGAGGACAATCTCTGCCCAAAATCCCACCAGAACATCGTCGTCGTCAGCACTCTGAAACGAGTAAAGAATGACCGATACGCCAGAATGCGGTAGATATCTATCCAAGGAAAACTCCACGAAGTCAACGCGTATGAAACGACACCCGATAATACAACCAAGGGAGTGATTCGAGGCATTCCCCTTGAGGACAGACCCAGAGTTCTAGACCAGAGCATCGTAAACTCAAGAAACCCGTTGGCATTGGTGGCCAGACGCATAGGCAATACATCCACGGTTGCCATCGCGTTCGACAGACTCCGAGTGCCCAAGTTGTCAGGTATGGCGCAACGCTCATTCCTCGCACTTTGTATCGCAAGAAAATAGACATCTGTTACCAGTGGGGCCGCCTCGGCCACCGTATGGACGTTTGCCCGAATTCTACCAACCGCATCTGCGGGGGCTGCGGCCTCCACAACCCCGACCAACAACACCAGTGCCGCCCAAGTGTAACCTGTGTGGTGACGCCCATATGACCACCTACAAAGACTGCAGAGGAAGGTAGAAGACTCCGTACGTGATACGCAGACGCTGATTGGAGCACTGATCAGCTAATAACCAATGGACGCAACAAGGATATCTGCTCACCGAGACGGCTGCATCTAAATCAAGGTCGCAATCGCGTAGCCAGTCCCGGTCTCGCAGCAAGACAAGGCTCAAACGATCACCATGAGGATCGAGGTCCACGACGCCAGCTCAAGTAGACAAGGTGAGCTGGGCGGACAAAGTCCGTGGCACCGCGCGGGAGGGGGTCGGTAAAGCACCTACAGCTCCATAGCAAACGAATTCGAACAATACTTCCATTACAGATGAACTAAGAAAAGAGAACGCGGTAAAGCGCGAGCCAGTCCAAAAGCTAACACAAGAGGTGCAAGAACTCAGACGCGAGCGTGCCATGGCGGCACAAAACAAACATACAAAAAACCACCCGGTGGCGGCTAGCGTTCCAGACGTGGGTGCTCCAGACTCAGATTCAAACGCAGATGCTCCAACTTAAAAAAAAAACAACGAAAAACCCTGGGCGATTCAACCAGACGTACACGAAGAAGGTCCCGAGAGCCAGTTACGGGATGAAATTATGGACATCAAGAAAATGCTGTGCACCATGCAAAGCTCCTTTGAGACACTATACGCAACTGCCCTCGGGCTCAAAAATAGGACCACTGAACTCGACGGAAGCATGCAGATGACGATGAATCACCCCGTGTTCACGCAACACAGACACGTAACGGCGCGCAGTGACGCGGGACCGAGCACCCTTCCTGGGCAACCGGGTAACTTAAACCCGCATCATGGCTAACGCTAATCAAGGGATAGTCATATGGCAGTGGAATTGCCATGGCTTCGCCGGAAAAAAGGCCGTTCTACAGCAACACATCAGGCACTCATCACGAAAACAAGATGTAATATTACTTCAACAAACGCTTACAAACGCGGCTAGCTCAACAGGCTACAAAGCGCACATTAGCAAAGTCGAGGGAAGGGGTTTATGCGCCCTCGTAAGGAAGCGTCTCACGCACGTTCACCACGAACTAAGTGGCATCCAGATGAAACACGCTCTCATCGCACTACTCCCCACTAAACGAGGGAAAGAAAGCATATTCCTATAACATTTATAGCAGCCCGTCGAAGCAGCGTCAACGATTTAGGGCGTTGCTTCACAAGACGCTCAAGATTTCTGGGTCTCAGACGCTTATTGTAGGGGGTGGTTTTAAAGTGGCAGACATGGCGTGGGGTTACGGATACATCACGGTCAAGGGAAGACAACTAGGGCAAGACGTGCAAAAACTCGACTTCATTTTAATAACGCATCCGGCGCACCCGACGAGAATAGGCAACTCCACCACCAGAGGCGTACACGACTCTGGACTTGACCTTCGTAAAAAATGCCGGGGCGGTAGCCACCACGTGGAAAAACACATCTGCTGACCATGGGAGTGACCAAATGATTATCGAAATTCATGTTCGGACGTTGGAAAAAGCGCAGGACAGTAAACGAAGATTTGAATAGACTGATTGGGATGATTTCAGAAAGAAACGATGGCAACAAGAATCAACAGAAGATAAAATCACGGACATTGAAGCGTGGACCCACTCACTGGTAGTGGAAACCAAAGCATCAACAAAGACAATTGAAACGATGATCGAAGCGAACAAGATGGACAGCCGCCCGGCGCATCTCATTGAGGCGAAGAACTCTATCTTAGCAAGATGGAAGGAACAGAGATTCAATCGAAATCTCAGAAATAAAATAGCGGAGGTCAACCGCAACATCGAGGAACACTGCCGCATTCTCAACCGCCAGCAATGGAACGAGTTAAGTAATTCAGTGGATGGACAACTACTCAATGGCAAAGTGTGGCACCTGCTCAAGTATCTGCTGGACAAAACGAAGACCAAGTCTCACCAGAGGGACTGCCTTGCCCGTCTGTTACAGAAGGAGGTAGAAAAACATGGTAAAGATTCAGTGGCTGCCAGATTACGGGCGAAGTACCTTCCACACACTTCATCTGTGCCACACCGCCCGTACGAGGGGAACGCGAAGGAATAACTGGATAAGCACTTCAGCGTAGAAGAGATCAGGACGGCGCTGCACAGTCTCAACAGCAGATCGGCACTGGTTCTAGATCGGGTGTCGAATCATGCTCTGAAAAATCTCGACGACCAATCTGTGCAGCGGTTGACGGAACACATTAACGGCTGCTGGCAGCGTGGTTGCTTGCCAGAACAGTGGAAAACTGCGAGAACGCTCCTTATCCCAAAACACGGTAAAGCGCCAAGCCTCGACAATCTTCGCCCCATATCGCTGACGTCGTTCGTCGGCAAGGCTATGGAGCACGCTCTACTTAACCGATGACAAGCCTATCGAGCAAAAAGGGGCATATCCACCATGAATCATCGAATTCCACCCACAGTTATCCACACAAGGTACAATGATACAGTTGACACACCACGTACACAATGGCAACACGAAAGAAACCAGAGCAATTCTTGGCCTCGACCTCGAGAGCGCGTTTGATAAAATCGAGCACTCGGTGATACTGCACCAAATATCTCGACAAAACCTTGGTCTACGTGCGTACAACTTCGTAAAGGGTTTCTTGACGGACAGGCGAGCCGTTCTGGTGGCAGGAGACCTCCAACTAGAAGAGAAAATGTGATCGGTGATCTCGCCCATGCTCTTTAACCTAGTCGTGATTGGGCTCGCTGAAAAACTGGAAGCAATTGAAAACGTCTGGCACTCAATCTACGCCGACGACATTACTATCTGGGTGCACCAAAGCAGCGATGGCCACATCAAAATGACGTTACAACTAGCAATCGACACAGTAGATGAATATTTCGAAGGAACGGGACTACGATTCTCACCGAAAAAGTCCGAACTCCTGCTCTACCGCCCCACGCTCAGGGGTAGGCCACTCGGGGCTAGAGAAATGGCGGCGAGGACCAGACGAGAATATGAAGAGATCAGGCTACGCACGAGTAACGGAGCAATGATCCCGATGGTAAAAAGATTAAGGGTCCTCGGCATGATATTTGAGGCAAACGGAGCTAACGGCGAAACGATCACTAAACTATAGCACAAGACGACTAACGCCATGACAGTTCTCAAGAGAGTGACTAGCAGAAGAAGCGGAATGAGAGAGGATAGTCTCATACGACTTATACACTCTTTCGTCATGTGTGATATTGCGTACATTGCGACATTTCACAATGCGGCGTGTACAAGGGGGCACTGGGTTTACCCAAGTCCACCAGCACGCACCTGCTGCTTCAACTCGGACTTCACAACACGTTAAGCGAAATAGCCAAGGCACAGCGCACTTCAGAACTGGAAAGACAATCGCGCACGACAGCGGGACGCCAGATCATGGAAAGTCTCGGCATCCGTTACTACAGCGAACAAAGCCAGAAAGTCGCTGTGCCAGACATGATCCGACAAACGATAAGGTTTGAGTCAATTCCGCGCAACGTTAACCAAGAGCACGACCCGGGCAGAAGAGTGGCCAGGGCAAGAGCTCTCCTACGCACTTACACTGAAGAAATAGGAATGCGGTTTGTCAACGCCGCATAATACGCAGATTGCTCGTGATTTGCAGTCATAGTAGTCGATTAGAAAGGCAGAACAAGAATATCGGCAAGTATTCGATGTGACTACGCACAAGAAGCGGAGGAAGTAGCGGTGGCGCTCACGCTCATGAATCCGTCATGCACTACTGTCCTCTGTGACTCGAGACAAGCGGTAAGAAACTTCGCCAAAGGATGGATCTCACAACGAGCGGCCAAAGTCCTGCGCAATAGAAAATTTTATCAAGAGTTTGAGCTTCAAACCAGACTCCCGTGGTTCCAGGCTCACATGGGAGAGGTATCGGAGACACACCGCAACCTAAACGAGACGGCACACGCCAAGGCACGCGAGCTTGTGCACCGTGCCGGCGACCGTCCTCTATGGGGAAACACTAAAGACCGTTTGACGACCCTTAAGGAAATTACCAAAGCTTTCTACCTGGCCAACCGAATCTTTCCTCCACCCAGTGAGAAGATGAACAGGATGCAGACGGCAGCCCTACGACAGTTGCAGACGCACACGAATCTCAACCTATCGCTGTTTAACAGACTATACCCCAATATATATCAGACGAATATATGCGAGATGTGCCATATTAAGGTTGCCACAATAAATCACATGCCTTGGGACTGCGCCAAAAATCCACCAGGTGCTAAATCCGGAACCCTTCCGCCGTGGTTGACCGCTGCCCTGTGCAGCCCCGGCCTCGGTGACCAACTCTGGGCCGTCCAGCAGGCCCGCGAGGCGGCGGTGAGGAAAGGTCTTCACGTCCCCACGCTGGAGATAAAAGGTCTGGTTGGCGAAATCTCTGCCGGACTTCCAATGAAGTTGTTACCAACCAACTAATTACCCCCCCGAGGCCCAGGTAGAAGACATATTCTCACAATAACATAAATAACAGCCCGACCTTTTGACATCTGTATTATACATCTTGAATGGCAAAGCGCCCGAGCCGTCACTTCATTACATGGAGACGTCCATATCTTCCCACTTGTCATGATATAAGGAAACATAGAGGTAAAGAAGTGTGTGAATCTGAGTACGAGAACGACTGCTAAACGACTTGGAGTAGGCAATTCGCACTTGTGAGTGCTCAGGAAGCCGGAAAAAAATATGCCCTATGTGAGGATGGTCTATCTATATCTCTCCCACTTAAAAGACATCTGTGTTAGTTATACCTGAAGCAGTGTCGTGGATTTGAGAACGCCAGCCGTGTCCAGCCTAATATCACCAGAAGTGCTCGGCAACCAAAACACTTCAGAAACACTATCTTCACTTCTATTCAAAAGTTCCCCCTGGGACTGGCAAACTTGGTCGTCGCTATTTCTCACGAGCCAAAAGTGACATTGTGCGCACGTTTCTATTCGTACAGCATACATCGTTACAGAAACGAGGACTGTTCATAACGATCAGTGACTATTGCGCAACTGATCGAAAATTATCAGTCGCTTCAAATCCGAATGCATGGTCAATGAGAAAACGACTGACGTTAACATACATCTAGCTCCCCCCCCCCCCCCCCTAAAAAAAAGACACATCTTCACATGAGGCAATCAGAGGTCGCCAAAATATCTCACGTAATGCTAACGTCATCACGAATTACATAACGTGACTACTGATGTTGTCATTCCATGACATCGCTGCTTGGTTGAACGTGGGCGAATCATGGAGGCTGTGCAATAGCACGTGGCATTCAGACAACTTTCGAAGGAAGGGAGAATGAATAGATGGGCTAAAAATGTGAAAAAACAAGGTGAGTGTTTGATGGACCTTCTGAGGTTTTTTTGCTGTGAAGTTGATCAGACTTTTTTCCGCTGTAGACTCTCACGACCTCAGCCATTCGTGTTTGTGCATACGGTTATGAGCAGCCTGATAATATATTTATAGCACGTACTACTTGAAATATTCTCAGCTAACGTACCCTACCTTAGCTTCACCCGTTGCTTATCGGTGTTAAATCTTAGCTGTATAGCCACTGCAGCGGGCTCCAAGTATGCTTTGAAGGAGGGAAGCAAGCTGTACGTTCGCCTGGTTAAACTTCACGTATTCTCTCCTCTTTCCATCAAGACTGATTAACTGGCCCTTGAGGTTCGAGTGCATAATTGCCTCTGTAATAAGGTTTTATATTATTTTTACCATTGCTTGTCTAAAGAAATCGTTGGGGTGAAAAAATTCACAGCATATTCACGAAGTGAATGATGATGAGTGGGGCGAAGAATCTGTCTGTCTGTCTGTCTGTCTGTCTGTTTGTCCGTCCGTCCGTCCGTCCGTCCGTCCGTCCGTCCGTCCGTCCGTCCGTCCATCCATCCATCCATCCATCCATCCATCCACTCCTATCACTAGAGCACGCATTGGACAGACGGACGCTTTTCCACTATTATTATAATTCACTCCGGAGATATGCTGTGAATTTCTTGTTATACGAAAGCTACTATCGCCATCTAGCGATATTATTTACAAGGACATACACATAAAACGCTATCTAGTGAGCCATTCATGAACTAGAAGCGGCTACATATAACGACTACTGCTGCTACTACCACTACTACAGAGCACGCAACGACCCACTACCTAAAAAGCTTCACCCCAAAAAATCCACGAATCTCCACGAAGTGAACGATGACGAGTATACGATTCTAGGTCCTAACCCAAGGTCCGTAATGTCTACGTTGAAGTTGCGGACTAGTATAAAGGACAGACGGACGGTGCAGGTGATCATGTATTGTGCTGTCATATACTTTCTTGTACTCATACATGCAGTTTTATACGTGGATTTTTCTCGTTTTTTTGTTACGGAGGTGTAAAGCTTCGGTTTCGATTTCGTGTAGCGCGACGGATGCTGACAGGGCTAGGCCCTAAGGAGTTTCGCCCCTAAAACAAACGACATAAACTTTCTTACTGATCTGTCATGTTTCTTTAAAGAGCGATTTCGCGTTCATTTCGTAACACACGGTGCTTAGCAATGGCGTCGCCTCGTCGCTTCATTCTCGTTGTTATCCAGACGCATGCTCACAGCATGTCATAGGGAGAAAGTGTCAGCAACATATTTTTGGGTATAATTTAATTAAATAATGTTTTCGCTGTAAAATTTTGACGGGGACTGCGTTTGATAAACACAATTTATCATGAAACACAATCCACAGGGAAAGGACAAATTCACTGAATTTACCATTGCCGCTGTCCCAGGTAGCTAAGAAAGAAAAAAAAAACACTGCATGGAAAGTGTTAGTGTATCCTTGGTGGAAAGTGTATCCTTGGTGATACAGTGGTTGGGGTGTTAGGCTTCTGTACCGAAAATTCGATCATAGCCACGGTGGTTGAATCTCGCCGGAGGCGAAACTTTCCAGTCCCGTGTACCGTTCAATGTTGTGCAGAATAAAGAACATCTAACGGTCAAAATTTTCCGACGCCTTCTCTTACGGCATTTAAAATAACAATATTGTAGCACTTAAAAAGTACACTGCTAAGATTTTTATGTGGAAAGTTAAAAAAAGGGACGGGTAGGTTCCCAACTGCTCAATTTTCTGATTTCGCATGCCATGAACAATTTTTTCTCTTTTCGAATGGCTAGGAAGACGTACCATATGAGCAATAAAAACTTCACCATAAAAAAATAAGAGAAATATATTTATTGTTGCAACACGCGTCATGCAGAGAAGCTGTAAGCTGCATCCTATTATGGTCCTTCATGGCAGGTTCATTTCGCGGCGGTAACTGCCGCCGTCAATATGCAAACGAGCACCGCGCGTTCCTTATTACACGCGCACCACAGCCATCGCACTAACGCATTATTCGGCCGTCGACATAGCTGTTGAGCAAGTGCTGCGCTCTTCTGGCGCTCGAGAAGATTCGTTGAAGCAGCGAGGTATGCGTGTGTGTTTTTTAAGGTTTGGAGTAACTTTGTTCGGCAGGGGGCATCTGTTTGCGCGAAATACGTAAACGTGGGCGGCTCTCTGCAGCTGGTGCCGATCGCGTCTGAAGAATCGCGAAACAGAAGAACACATCACCGGTTTCCGTAGCGAAGGATGCACAATTCAGGACGGAAAAAAACAAGAACCAGGACTTGAACGTATAGAAAACTAACACTTGAGCGTAACTTTGAGTTTACAGCTGCGTTGTCTGTGAAGGAGCTTAATGTGGAAAGAATATGGCATACCACTCATTTTCTCGATTTGCATGCGTCTAATTACCGGCGTGAATATTTGATTGCCCAAGGCAAACCGATCCAGATTAGAAGGCGTTCGCAGCAAAGTGACGATCACTCGAGCGTGAATTCGCAGTCCAGCTCAGAAGGAATTGTTGTTTGGGTTTCTTTTTTTTTTCACTCATTTGTGGTAATGGGGAACTTGTTGCGTCCGTAATCTCGCGAGCTGGAATAAATTGCTAGGTTGTACAAACTGACGAAACACGCTGATAAAAATATCACGTGGCTATAGAGGTGGTAGCACATTGTTATGGTAACAATGTTGTACGTTCGCCTCATACTGAATAATGTGGCACCTTTCGCGCCGGAGATTATGAATCATACAATGTGTAAATTGCGCATCACAGAAGTATAAAATGGCGAGAAGTTTGAAGTAAGTTGCGCAATGCTTGACCCAGTGAAGCATTGGTCAGTCAATACTCACTGGGCAAGCTATTCCACTATATTTATCTATAGATTTCAGTGGCCTGAATTGTTTATTTCAAGATTTTTAGGGGCGAAGCTCCTTGTAGCGGCACCCGTTCATCCCTCGTAGTCGTAGTGTGTAACCAGTGTTACATTTTGACCTAATAGGTGGTGCCGGTGGGAGATTTCTCCTGTGCTTTGTTGAAAAATAAAAAAAGTTCGCGTGCGCGTTAACTAAAAGCCGAATGCTCCTGTCTTTCATTCCACATTAGCAGCCATTGGCATGTACATTGAGCACTATCTGACAAGAAAGGGTTGCAACGTTATACTCCCTGGGTGTAACCTCCTTAGCTTTAGAAAGGTTTAGTGAGCGTTGGGCCGCAGTGCCATGAATACACTGAACTATAGTATATACCATGAACTCGAGGTGGTTAAAGGTGGGAAGTAGACCCGAAGCGCCAGCAGTAAGAAAGTGTGCGTGTGCCACCTCTCGTTTAGTCCTTGGAATGTCCGCTGGATGGCAGTGCTTCTATATGGGGCATATATGATGAAAAGATGTGAGATGGTGTACTTGGAGTGTTGAATAGATGGACGAACGGACCCACAGACAGATGCATGGATTGACGCATGAACGGACGCAGGGGCGGATGCATGTACGAACGCAGGGATGGACGCACAAGCAGACGCACGCGCGGACGGGCGGATGGACGCACGGACGGTCACACTGATGGACGCATGGACGGACGGAAGCAAGAACTAATGGACGGACGAATTCTTCGCACCACTCTCCATTATTCACTCCGTGGATATGCTGCCATTTTTGTTTGTTTGCTGCGACAGCAAATGCATGGACACTTTTGTGAATTTTTATGTCGCCGTCATGTCCCGGATATGAATATGTACGTGCGCATGTGAAAGGCACTAAGAAAAATACATTAGACAAAAAAATACGAAGGGCCAGACAGGAATTCCGACTAGAAACTTCGCGCACCGCACTGTGCCGCCTTAGACAACTTCACCAAACGCAATGCTTGTGCCAGAACAATAACAGTAATCTATTTATAAACACCATTTACCGCTGGTGGTACACAAAGCTCGGTGGAGCTCAGGCGTGTTTTGTATTAGCCAACGCTCTAACATTTTGTTTTTAAACTTGAAAATTGCCGTTGAGATGTCACAGTGCCTTTCAGAAAGGGAGGAGAAAGAAAAGAAGTAACCAGCAGATGGACCGAGAGGTTAGTCAGCACTTAGACCGGCTGGCTACACTGTGTTGGTGAAGAGGGTAAGAGGAGTAATAAAATAATAGAAAAAAGGTGTCACGTATTAAAAAAAAGAAACATCAGCAAGAGAAGAAAAAATGAAGGAAAATAAAATGCGACGCTGTTGTAAGTCTGCATCTAAGACCAGTCATCCGAAAAAAAAAAAACAACGTAAAAACGCTTTCAAAGCCTCCTGGGCTGGGGACGGGCTCTGCCGGTGCCCCAGAATCTTTTGTTCTGACACAGAGTGATCACCTAGTCTATCTGGTGCATCAAAAGTTCTTGTCTTGGCGCGTTGAAACGAGGCGCGTTGAAACGTTGAAACGACATTGAAAATAGAGGATTGTTTCTTTCCACGATTATAATACAACGCTAGTTACGCCGTAATACGAAGTTACAGAGGATATATGAAAGGAAGTGGACACTTTGCTTACGTTTTTTTTTTTCAGCTCAAGTTATACCTCGTGGAAAAGGAGTATGCATTTGTGGTGACCCCACCGAGCCACAGGTTGCGCAAAAGAGCCTCTTGAGCTCGAAGTATTTGTGACGGAAAACGAATCTTGAGATCAGGATCCAGGTTATGCAGGCGAGCTTTTTTTAATCCTATCGAGTTCCCCTGTGCCAGTTTGAAGTCACGTACCAGAGAATGAAGCCTTGTAGCCCTGCCGGCTTTTGAGTACACTATGACTGGGCATCGTGTGCAGATCGAGCGGCCTTGTCTGCGCGTTTGTCGCCATATATACCGCAACGACCTGGCATGCAATGGCATGCTACGTTGTGTCGTTTTTGAGCCTCATAATAATATGGTGGTTTTGGGAAGTTGAGCTCCACATATCAATCAAATCAGTTGTGTTTTTTCTCTATTGCATGGTTGTGAATAAGCCTTATATGAGCTATTTAGTGCTCGTTAGGTCTATGACAAAAGGATGACATATTAAACTGAAAAGCAGCCTTGGAGTCAAGATAAACGAAGCTTGTGAAGGTTATTTAACGAGAAACTTAAAGGCTTTTCAGGTTCAAGTATTGAGCCACCAGGGCTGGTTGCTGTAAAAGCGACGTCGAATAGACTTGTGTGATGTCACTTTCCTATTCATGCAGCAAATTCAACAGTATTAGTCATGTTTATATACCAAGTTGTAATCAAGCGATTTCTAACGATGACGCACAGTACAGATATTAAACAAGCAAATCAGACACAACTGTTTTTTTCGTTGATGCAGTAGAAACGTTGATGCCTGGGGGACCGGAGCTTTGTCAAGCCGAAGAACTATCGGCTTTTTCTCCAGTTCTTCTTTTTTCACCTTTGTATGAAATGGTGAAAATAAAAGATTGTTGATTTGATTTGATTTGAAACTGGTGCAGAAAAAGACGTCAGAGGTTACGTATGCACGTCAAATGTAATGGCCTGTGCGCATTCTTGGAGTATACACGTATGCAAGCGCTATGCGTTGAACAACAAACGATCAAAAATAGTTATGCAAATACTCAACCCCCCGTTCCTGATAGGCGCTTATTGCTCAGTTGCTGTGTTGAGAAACGCAGCTTACGAAAAAGCAGGCAAGATTATTCAGTACAGCATAGACGGGGGTCAGCTTCGGGTAATACGTGACGAACGCGGCCGGGCGTAGATGGCGTGTGTGATCTCGCTGATTTTGTATCTAAATGTGATGCCTTTTTACCCAACGAATGAGTGAAAGATCGAAACAGAGGGAAAGTCGAAAAGTACACTGCTGGTCCCTGGTGCACGGGAAGCAGCTGACCATAAGTGGCCCCTTGTCTGCTTATGCCGTACGTGTCATTTTTACGTGCGTGGCGGCCAGCGAATTCGATTGGATCACAGCAGCTGCTTTTCTGGGCACGCTCGCGGGGCCATTCTGCAAGCAGCACGATATGGTTATCCGACACAACGTGACCGCACAGCAGCCGAAAGCGCTCGCGGAGTGCTGTTACTGTAGCACCTGTGCGACGATTCGTACAAAAGAAGGAAGGCGATGACTACGTTTACTATACGTCCTTAATATGTGCGGTTTGTGTTATCCAAGTATAGGTTCGTAAATAACGCAACTATTTTAAGGAAGCAAGGCAGTTTCATACTGCGTGTTGACTTCCCTCACGCCACTACTACTAAAACTATGCGTAACGCAGAAAACAAGTAAACATTAATGAAGATGCTCCTGCGGCTAAAATTGTATTAGATCGATGTCCATGCAGTTAGTTTTATGACCTTGGTTGTCTAGACAGAAACTGCCTTTTCTTCTCAACGACGTCCTTACAAAGGTTCCCAAATCATCACTCGCTAATCTTCACATTTCATTCGCAAGCCCCCTTTTATCAGAGCAAAACTGCAATGCTGGGGTCAGCATAAATCTGCAACATTTCTTTGTCAATAAGGTTGCTGCATTTTCAGCTATGTCTAAAATCATGCAAATGCATGCACAAATACAAGCGTCTACAAGTGCGTATCTTAAGGGTCGACACCCAGTACAGGAGCGGCGCCTCGACCGCAACTCTAGCAACAGCCCAGCTGCACCGTGAGCGTTTTCGAAAAGCACCCGTGATGTTATGCTTGGTTGCCATGGCTCTGCCAATCCAGATAGTACTAGCAGGTGCGATAAGCGTCTACGTTGCCGACGTGCTGGTATAAGTAATATGACCGTGTAAAAACTAACACAAAGTAACTCATATCTATAAGACGTGCGCCACGGTGATCATCGTCAACCATGAGGGAAGAGGTACAGCGGGCAACGTAAAAACAAATACAAGTTCGCTACTGAATTCGTTATTTGCGTTGCTCATGCCACTCAAATCACATGAGTTAGCAATAAGCGTAAGCCAAACTGTTCAGTTCTTCCACACCATATTTTTGGTGAGAATTATTCGGGTTTTAAGGCTTAAACACCGATATGATAGGTATAGACGACGCCATAGTAGAGGATTCTAAAATTTTGACCACGTGTGGCTCATGAACGTGTACCTCAATCTGATCTCACGGGATTATAGAATTTCACTTTCACAAAAATGCAGCTGCCCCTGCCGACATCAGAGGCCGTAACTTTCGGGGCCGTAACAGAGCGCCTTATCTGCTACAGCAACGCGGTCGTCTCTTCAACAGTCGAATGTGCACTCACAGAGAACTCGGGTGAACGGAGATAGTCAGTGATCGGTGAAAAATGAAGCAGGTTAATCGGACGAGTGGTAGATATGTTTTGCCATACCAACTGCGGTGTTAAATGAAAGAGAAAATTAGAGCAGGAGGAAAGAAAAATAAGCACTGTATAAAAAAAAAACGCGAGGAAAGCCAATAGGCACGCAGAAGGCTGCGCGCGTAAATAATTAAGGGTGTTTCGCTATGTTCAAGCTTCTTAGTGGCCACACTGACTGGCGACAATTGCGTAGTGAGAGCCAGCCAGTGCTATCGTTTTCGAATGACCCTTGTATAGGCAATGATATGCACGTTTATATCGCATTTACGCGCCCCGCCGCGGTGGTCTAGTGGCTAAGGTACTCGGCTACTGACCCGCAGGTCGCGGGTTTGAATCCCGGCTGCGGTGGCTGCATTTCCGATGGAGGCGGAAATGTTGTAGGTCCGTGTGCTCAGATTTGCGTGAACGTTAAAGAACCCCAGGTGGTCGAAATTTCCGGAGCCCTCCACTACGGTGTCTCTCATAATCATATGGTGGTTTTGGGACGTTAAACCCTACATATGAATAAAATCAATCAATCGCATTTACGCACGCACCTTCTGTATACAGCTGCATTAAGAGATAAAAGAAGAGAGAGAAAAAAAATGAGAATGCCAGTGGAAATACAACAACCTACGAAAAGACGTCACTCTGACATGATTATTCAACATTAAAACAATAACCATCTGTATATAAAATGCAGTGGTTGTACTAACTTTTACGTTATTCTCCAACGTGAGCGAGAAAAGGAATTGTTTTTACGCAGTCACTTACCCAGCTTTGCAAACACAACGAAAAACGTTGTGATAGAAATTTTCTTATAACAGCGCCGTCAACCATCTACAGACTTATTTGAGACATTAACGAATATAGAAAATCTAAATACAGAAGATGTAACAGCTTTACGTATCCGTAAGATTCCCTTCCACAAACAGAAGAATAACATTGGCATCAGAGTTGCCTGGACTCCAGGTCACGTGGAGATCCAAGGGTGACGTAACGAAGTAGCGAACCGATCAACGTTGGTGAGGTCGCAAATGATAGGGTAGAACTCCAGCATTTGTTGTTGGACACAGTTTTGCCTTCTCAAATGCTGGAGTTCTACCTTATCATATGGGACTTTTTATACATGGATCTTCTAATCTCGGTAGCCACCCCTGCGCAAGCTTGTCACCAAGCTCTCCCTTTGAAATGAGACGCTTTCGGAGACTTCTCAAGTGCATGTGGAAGAAATTTATGTAGCGCGAGGCGAAAAAACGAACACAGGAAAGAATATACTGAGAAGACAGAGCGCTCTGTCTTCTCAGTATATTCTTTCCTGTGTTCGTTTTTTCGTCTCACGCTACATAAATTTCTTCCAAATGATTCCCCAACAAGCCCACAACGCCACTCTTGTCAAGTCCATGATCCGGCAGAAACTCAACGATGTCACCCACCCTCGTATCTTCCAGAACCTCACCCTTCGACGATCTCCGGAAACAATCATTAACAAAGTACTGGCAAACGCAGCCACTACCCTTCATATAATTCATAAATGGCAGACTCTTGCTTACCGGACGAGAAGCATTGACACCTCTGCACCCTGCATAGGTATCTTTTACCACTCTTCATGCATATCTACCGTGGAGAACCTCATTCTGCACTGCCATGTGTAGAACAACGCCATTCTTCTACATACATATTTGGAAGCAGTACAAACAAACATACTTGACAACCCTCATCAGCTTATCATACTAGTCTACTTCGGAGTCCACTTCGCTTATCACACTTCAGCTTATCACACTAGTCCGTTTCGGCGCACGTGTGTGCTTATACCTCCCCCCCCCGCCCTCCCGCTCAACTCTCCCCATCAGTGACCTTCGGTTCTCCCTCTCCCCAATAAAAAAAATACCTATCTCTCTATCTAGAAGCCCGAACCCGAAAAGAACGACCCCAGTCTTATTTAAAACGAAGAAAACGATTGACAGTAAGTGACGCGTACATTTTTTGAACTGCGTCACTGGTGGTTGAGGGTTGCCTAACCTTCACTACACGTGAATTCTGGGCAGTTCTACGATGAAGGATCTCTTCTTGAACAATAATCTATCATACAACTAACATGCACATGACCTCAAGCACCCACATAAAAATTAAACATGTCCAGTTATTTGGAAATTGTTTTTTTTTCTTTCTGTGAGCTATAGGTAGGTTAGTAAAAAAGTTCGTCAGTAATACATAACATCTCACGATGAATCTACCATATTTTGCTTCTTCGATTTCTGCAAGGTATATGCGCTCCTGTATTGGTCATGGCCGCTGACTCAGTTTTTTTTAAAAAAGAATAAGGGTCTTCCATCGATGGTCTTCTCCTTTTGAAAGGTCCTTGCCTTCTCCTGTAATGTAAAAAAAAATCCTCCATAGACGTGCAAAATTTTGTCATCCTCATACGCAGGAGCTTTAGGAGGTGAACTAAATCAATATTTATGAGGGTGCTTTTGCAACAGAGATGAAGATTTGATCGATGAAGACTAATGGGACGCCGTCTAATACCTGGACAAAACATTTCGTGAACTCGCGGAATAGCGTGCCACGAAAATATAGCGTGACTTCTTCGCCGCCGTTTCATAAAAATGAAGTTATTAATGGCCCACTCCTGCCTTGCTAAAGAAGTCGAGATTTCGCACTGTGGCTCGTGGTTTACTTTTCTTCGAGGCTGAACAAGGTTGAATAATAACGGCCGAGACGGGTATTGGCAAACACTGCTGCACTTTCTTGCTTAGGGTTAAGAAAATAACTGCATGTGCAAAATGTTCGGGACACATTACCAATACAGTACTCAATTAATAAACGTAAAAAAATAAGCGTTTCTAAAAATGAGGTCGTGGCGACTGAATTTGCACGGTGCCTGCTATATGTTTATGACACGGGCCGAGGATTTGTTTTTTCTTACCTCACATAAAAATACATTTCTATGGAGGAGAAATGATAGAAGACCGTCGGTTTAGCTTTATATGCACCTTAAGGAACCCCAGGAGGTATAAATTTGCTGAACCGTCAACTACGGTCCTCTGTGGTGTGAAACCCCAACAAATATTATTTATGGTTATGAGCTCTCCGAGTAACAATATGAAGGAAAAATAATGAAAAAAAAGATGCCAACCTATACATCCCCCCCCCCCCCCCCCCTATTCTCCCCAATATATACGACACGTTATTTTGTACTTCGAAGCTATGAGCAAAACCAAACTTATATATTTCTGGATTCGAAGACCTTGCGTGCACCTTAAAACATGATAAGCGGAACGTCCACACACATTGATGTAACTAACGTACACTATAGTATTCAAATACTATACGGTGCGCGTTACACGAGACCCATAAGAACAGGGTTGAATGGCACAAGGCTCAAGACGCGACCATGAGAGGCGCCACGGTGTGTGCCGTATTCAAATGCAGCCTCCCAAGTTTTCACCGAGAAAATGCATGATCTAAAGGGCGGTGTTTCAAACGACAGAACAAGGCTAATGTTCTTTCGAACGAGAAACTTTGACATTGAGAAACCTTTGCATGTGTCTTTTCCAGTTTTTCGTACCTTATGAACGGCAAACTTTTGTTTCGGCGTGCGTGCTTGCTCTTTTTTTTTCTCTGCGCGTGCGTAAATGCTTTTGTGTGTTTCCACGTTAATGATGGTATTGAAACACGTTTCTGTCTTAGTCTCCTGCACATTACGTTAATTCTAATGCCCCGAGACTGGCACTAATGCCCCAACCACCAGGAGCATAATCCCTCAGGTGCCAGGCAGTGCTTGCTCGGACGCGCTGACGCCAGCAAAGCCCACGCTTCGCATATATCTCGAAGCACATGATATACACTGCAATGTCGTGAATCAGTTTTGCGCAACTTGACCCCGATGCTGCCGAAAACCAGGGAGGGATGAAAAAACAGTCACACCATTATGCTGTCCTGCTGAGAGTTACTGGCAAGAAAAGGGCAAAAAACCCTGAAATACGAGTCATTCTTTCGGGGAGCTGGTCTGAAACTGGCAGCGTCTGCAGACATCGATCGCGACGGATATTCCACCAGGCCCTGCCAACGGTAACACAGCACCTCCCCCTCCCCCGTTTTTCTCACATATATTTTTCTCTTTTTCATCCTCCTTGCGCACCCGATACCAAGTTTTGTTGCTTGATGCTCTTATGGACGTGAAAGAAACACCGGAAAGCCAGCGAAACCGGAAGGAGGGAGCTCAAGCCCCGTGTCCGGACCACGAGATTTTTCTAGCAGAAGTACGTTCCCTTCTGTGACTCATGGCATCGCGTTGAGCTTCTTATACGCGTTAAGGGGGCCAAGTGCACCAGCATGGTTGCCTGTACCCCCCAGTGCCGCTTGAACCCCGAGGAGCGAGCATATTGGCCTGAGTCGCCGAATTTTTAAAGCCGCTTCCGATGGTGCTGTATCACTTTCGTGCGTTTTTTTGTGTCGCTTTTATAGGATTGGCTATAGCTCAACCAGCTAGCTCCGTAACTCCACTGGTGAGACATTTAATCTCTCCCCGTATCTCATGTGACCTTTTTGTTTGTCTCCCGCATGCATAATCTAGTGGAGATGATTTCAAGCAGTCTTTGCTATCGCGAATTTGTCGCGAAAAATTTTGAACGGCATCATTAGTAATTGTAGTGTCTAGGGCCAAGATTCACTTTCGAAGATAATGCACCCAGCCTGTAACGTGCGCAATGTCCCACAGCAGAAATTGAGATGTGTGCACTTATTATATTTTCTTTAGGAGTATGGTCGAAATTTTCTATTTACAAGCTTTTCTTGTGCTTCTTGTTCATTCCCGATCCGCTCAATGGCATGACGTGTTTATTTAGATGAACGACTCTACGGAAAGTGGCTGGTCTCACCTACTAAGGCATCTTGTTCATTCTCTCTCGTGCATAATATGACTCTCTCGCTCCATCGGCATTGACGACAATAAAGCATGACCTGTTGGAATCCCAAGGGCAAGTCCACTTGGTAAATTCCCGAGATGCGTTTAACAGATGATGGCGCCAAGGAGCCGATGGATGGAACAAGTAGTTAGAGCCACCATAACAGCTTTTGTGTTAAAAGACTTTGCCCTAGTCGTGTCAGATTAAAGAGTTGAGAGCAGAAATACGGGTGAGTAAAAAGTCACATGCGCCGTCAGAGAAGAGCTTCACGGCCTCTAACGGCCGAAGCTGTAGTTGAAGGGGCGGGAAGTGTCTGGGCTGTAAGACGGAGAAGCAGAGTGCATCATTTAGGTCGGGTAGATAATTTTAGTGTTGGTGAGCCTGTACATCTTTGAATTAAATCTGCACATGGCCGGTAGAGAAAAGGACGAATTGCTTTAGTCGCAAACGCAGCCACGAGGTATGACGAGTGTGGATTGCAGCTCGGGCTGGCAAAGAGTTAGGAATGAACTGCGAGGGGCAGGCCGAAGTGACGGCCGCGGTCTAAACGTGTGGAACTAAAGCATTGCCTGGCACTGCAGCTGCACGGTGGCACGACGCCATCACGGGGGAACGATGGGGAGGCTGATCGCCAAGCAACGGAGCCGTCCTGAGCAAAGTCTCTCCAGCAACCCGCCTCACGTTCAACTTTCTGAGCGATTTGTCACGCGTTCCGTGCAGCAACCACACCACCCATACTACCGCCGCCACAACTAACCGCGGCAAAGCGCAAGCAATAAACGGCTATATAGGCCCGCTAGACTTTGCGGTATTGCCAGGAAGCCAACATCGCCGCTTTGCGTTTTTATCGCTCTCCTTCTCGACTGTTTGTCGCAAGCTGGGCCTGCCTGCTTGGCGTGAGCAAAAAGAACCGAAACAGGGAACAGTGTGTCGCAGACACGGAGAAAGTCAGGTAGGAGAAAAAAATGCGCCACAAGAAATACGCAAGCTTCGAGGTTCATTTAGCCACTCGAAACACCCCGGCTCTTCCAATAAAGCGCGCAAGCTTCCGCTGTTCTAGTCGCCGCGTGAGCAATATGTTGGAGCCATTAGAGGAGAGATAGGAAAGAGAGAGAGACTGCCACGCCGAGGTACCGGCACCGAGCTGCGTTTCTAGAGCTTGGCTACGGGCTCGAATGCACCCTGCTCGGAACAATTAGGCGACTTTAATTACCGTTCAAGCCTGCTGGTTCCACAAATGGGGCTCGTTACTTCGGCTGGGTAGGGTGGATATAAAAATGAGCTTGTTTCTAAGCATGTAGAGTAAGGTAATTGTTGCACGTCAATGTTTTTTTTGATGTTTTTTTATTTAAACGCCAAGTTGCCAAGAGCTTATTTCTTCTCGTACACGTGTGTACATAAGAGAGGTTCATATATATAGATTCACTTCTCGAGCCCTTTCTAGCTTTTGCTCCCTCCACACATACACGCTTCATCGAGAATATTCTGCCATCTCATACGCTATACCGGCATTGTGGCTTAATGACTCGCTACCGGTGCGGCTGGTGGTATATCAGTTACAACCGTTGTCTGCTGTTGTACACATTTTGCTGTATTATTCTTGTGTTTCAGCGTGCTAGAGCTAGACTTTCGCCAATAGAGTTGCCATACTGAGGACCTTTAGATTATGTTTTATTAACACGAATCCGAGTAACGCTCTTTGATATGTTACAGACCACCTTGTCAACCTCCAGTGCGTGTTCTCCGAAAACCCCGATTCAAAAAAAAAAAAAAACCTAAATGGAAAGGCATGGATTAAGGTTAGAACTGTACCTCATACAACTTTAAGATATGTCATAGATAAGTTGATGCCCCATATTTATCAGAAATTGGCTAAACAGCAATTGGTATGGATGATTTGGAATATTGGCACAAAATTAGTGGATGCGATTAAGTGAAGAGTTACATAGTGAGGCAAAATCTTTGGAGGCCTCATAAAGCAAGAGACGGCTGGCCGTCGCGGCCAACACCAACCATGCAAAAAACATACCTTATTATATATTGCGTTGTGATACGCCATCAGGACGTCACAGATCACCCCAACTACAGTGAAGTACGTAACTATGACGTACTCGTGACACCATCGTATGATATCACCGCATTTTGATAGGTCTGCCGCATCCGAAGGATATTGAATTCCAGGCGTGGTGCAGAAAGCTTCCACTGATTTCAATAATGGAGGCCTTGCGCAACCACATAGGGGGCCGAAGTCAATACATTGAAAAGAAGGAGATTACCCGCGATCAACAAAAAGTTCTACTACAGGTCAGTACGAGCACCAATCTGAGGCCTCTTAGTTTTACATATTGGTTGCTTTAGTTTTACAACCGGGGTTGAACGGATGCGTTGCTGATGCTAAGGCACAAATGCTCTTAAATTACATCCACGTAGCAATGCGAACTCCGTGAACAAGATTATAGCCCCCAGAGCTCACGCTTAGTGGCGGAATACTTCTGCCACTAATAAATTATAGCGGCTACCACGATATGTGTCTGAGAAATACATATTTCTCATGAAATGAAGCAAACACATAACGTCAAAGTTAACGTTCTCTTAATAAGTTTGTCAGGATGTTGTTGAATTAATTATTTTGAATTTAATTTGACCTAGCGCCTAAGAATTGTTGAACACTACAATGAGCACCTATTTATTAGCACTAACGGACGCCAACTTATTCAGGATGGCTGACACTGGTACGTAATCGGTACTTGTGAGGTTTAACAGCATAAATACCACCACTCTCCCTTCCTCTATTTCTTTTTCAGGTATAACGCTAGCAAGTTAACGATCAACACCCTGGATCTCTTTTTTTTTTGGAAGCCGAGCTCACCGCCATGCCTCGGACCTGGGACAATAAAAAGTTTCTCTGTTTATTGAAAAAAAAAATCAATGCCTCGCCTTTTCAGCGGCACGAAAGTAAAGGCGGAATCGCAGCCTCGGAGCGTGGTGCCAGCTAAAGAAGGGGACCTGTTTCCTGACAAGACCGCAACAGAAGATCCCGGCCGGCGCACCAGGGCTTTTCTTTGGGCTGGGCGTGCCCGCGTCCGCGCCGGTGCAGCTCTCGGCAAGCCGGCAGCCAGAGATGATGGAGCGTTCGCCATTCCTAATGCGGGCTAATCGATCTTGCGAGCACTGGGGCCTCGCCTTAACGGCCCAGCCTTCCGAAGTGACGTCTTTCTCCTAGGTCGTCCTGCTCCAAGGCTAAAAAGATGCGGGGGGAGTGAAAGGAGAGTCCTTGTGGAGGAGGGAAGAGTGTATCTTTCTCGCCGCCGGGCTCACACACTTCAACCAACGCGGGACGCGTATCCATCATAACGCGCGTGCGCACAGATCCTACGCAAACAAAGTCCGCCGTCACTCTTGCCTTTCTTTTTTTTTCTTTTTTGTACGGACCTCGTCCCTCGGCTCGCCCTGACCTACAAACGTTGTGTCACCGTTACTGGGAACGTATACTAAGCTGATAGACACGAGCACCGCAAAACTGACAAGAGCAAGCTATATAATAGATTAAATCGAATGAAAAGACCCAGTGTTTCGTAAGCAGCACAGTGTCCTCGCAAGCTCTGCAGGCTTACATTTCTATGCTTGTATATAAAGTCTATACTAGTCCTGCAGAAAGACGAAATGGTGTAGGTCACAGCCGCGGCCACCGCTACATCTGCGTGACCACCACTTTCGCGTGAACTCGGCAATGCATGAAATATAAACTGTTTTATGCAGTGCTGAGAAGTTTTATTAATTGTGTGGATGTTCGGTATTGCATATTTCTAATCCGTGAAAAATAAAACGCTCTTAGAAGAAGTTTCGTATTACTCACTGGCAGACGAAGTCGATTTGACTCAGATCACGCGTGGAGGATACCATGAGCCCATTTCATAAGCTATGCTTGTGTCAATACTCACAGCTATAATCGCTGCCTCACAATTCTAGAAAGTACAGCTTATGCTAGCCATGCTTATAGTTAAGGCAGTGAGTGAAGAGTTCGCAAAAAGCTTATGACAACGTTCTTTTTGCTGACCTTAATCAAAGCGTGTCGTATAATCTCTCCTTGATTATGCATCATCAATGTCGATTTATTTCTGCTAAGTTGAATATTCAACCAATCAAATATCCAATCAATCAATCAATCAATCAATCAATCAATCAATCAATCAATCAATCAATCAATCAATCAATCAATCAATCAATTATTGAAATGTTTTCTCATAATACTGCTTCATTATATGCGTGTCAAAGTAATATAGCGAGGTGTTTAGTAGGCGAAACACCGACAAGATTGTGAGCCATACCGTGGTGGAGGAGCTTTGAAATTTTGAACTCCCGAAGTTCTCACGTGTGCACATATATCTGACTTAGTATGCAGGGTTCTGCCTAGATTGTTTACAACGACACCTGCAAGGAAAAATCTAAATGTTCCCTGCGAGCAAACAATGCCACAACGCTTCTTTATGGTAACATAATACAATGTTGATTCGTGTCCAAATATCAGCGTGCAACTTGAAAGAAGCTGAATAGGCTCTACAAAGGCACGAGGGGCCCCGGTTTACGACGTTTCAGAGAACTCTTAGGCACGTATTGTTTGAATTTGTTCTTCAGGACGGCAACGAAAATTGCGGAAAAGCTGACGCTGCCAATAAAGACTCGAGTTTCGCCACACAACTGGGACCCCTTCCAACTGCATACAAATGAGAACGCATCGCGAGGCGCTCCATATTTATGCGGACACCATTCAAGAGGAAACAATATATTGTTCAGCGCATCACTTCTCCGCCAAGGCTCTGGCAGTCCAGATTTTTGTGCCTCCGAAATATGTTGTTACCGACGCAGCCAAGGCTTCGCGCCACCGGCGCCATCCACTTTGTGGCGTCTTGTTTACATTCTACAAACTTCCGGCCATTGAGAAGAAGAAGAGCAAAACTTCATTCCTGTAGCGCATTCAGCCGAGGTAACTCAATGAAATGAGAATCCAGACGCATTCGAGGCGATAAATTGTCTTCTCCTTGAATTCGAAGCCGCAGCACCATTCATTACAGAGCAAGCGACGCGAGCCGTGTACAGAGGGAGACGCTGCTGCGGCAAACGAGAAAACAAGGTTTTCTTCCTTCCTTCTTCCCGCAAACGCGCTCCACTTTTTCCCCATTGCTGTCAATTGAATCTTCCTGCAGCATTCGAGCAGAACAGGGAGATACCCTCCGCGGCGGCCATGTCGTAGCTGTAAAAAAAGACGGCAGCACTGCAAGTGCCAGTTTACGCCACCGCCACTGGCGCTGCGGTGCGTGGTGGAAATCTACGAGCCGAGATAAAGACAGCCGCCGCGACGTGAACAGCCAATGAACAGCAGCGCCACGCTAAGGTTAAGAGCGACGCGTACGAAGAAGGCGCGCACGTGAAACAAACCTCTTCCGCTCCCCGAATCCAGAGCGCATGAAAGGACGACGTCGCAGCGAGTGGTGAGGGCGTCGTTTTCTTCCTCTCTCTCGACTTGTGACATATACGTCTACCGAATATACGAGTCGCGACGACGGAGAGAGAGAGAGAGAGACCGGCTCGTGAAACAGGGCTTCTACGAAAACAAGAACAAAAAGAATAAGACAAGAAAGTTTGGGCAGACGTCTCTTCCTCCCGCCATCGAAGCTGTCTTCGACATCGATGACGGGTCAAATCTGCTCGCGTGCCACGAACGATGGGCGAGGAGCGACTGGAGTTTACGGTTCCCCACCAGAGGTGCTCATGTCTGCATGCCACGAGAAATGACATTGGTGCAAAACACGGGCACCTGCCTCGGATAGAGGGCGGAATAAGACCATTTTCGGCTGTACAAAACCCCTTTCGCCCTCTCCTCCACAAACTACTGCCTTGCTCCCGTTCTTGGCTAAGAAATGGCTGGAGTGGAAGACGTCCTTTGAAAATTCGTAAATCAAATGGCGGAGCTGCCGATGGCATTGAAATCCTTCAGCTTTCTCGTACCATATATACACTGCTTCTATATGTGGGTGATGCCAATGAGCCTTTAGACTAGGGTCGCATGCGATATAAATTTGAAGCTATTGCTTTCTGCATGGCGGAAAGAGGTGTATTTCGCAAATACGATTTTCAAGATGCGTGATGCAATAGAGTAAGTCATGCCATATTTATTAATTCTACAGTAATCATACTTTTTTGAATATGTGCATAACTGAATACTTGGACTCGGAGAACTCTTATTCACGCTTTCAAAACAGTATAAACAAAACAAAACAAGCTAGTTAAAGATGACAGGAAATACGGACAATTCTTCACATCTGATTTAATTCACTCATTTGTTACACGTTCATTTCATGAATTTCTATAAATATACAACCGACATCTCTTGCATTAGCGCAGCAGTTTTTTGCTCCTTTGCAATCTGGCCGTATGTAGGCTCGGTGTCGGGAAGTATATTTATTTATTTATTTGATTTGCATACACAGATACACAAAGACACAAAGAAAACAGGGAGAGAGGGTCTTAGCAGCAAAGGAAATACCAGGTGTCACACAGTGCCAATTGCTTGACGAGCGGGTCATCAAATGCTACAACCAATTACAGAAGCTTAAGGAGAATCATTCATTGTGGTCAGCCACAGCAGAACAGAAATACACAAGATTCCTTAAAAGGGTGTAGCTGGCACCACACTTCCGCGAAGAGTGACAAAGGCCGGCATAGTGAATGCTTCCGTACTAAACAAAACTTGTGATGATGCATGGCGTAGTGGGTACCCTGCAAGTGTATGTGTAGCAGTTAACCCAAAGGGTGCTTAAAAAGGGCTCTGAAAGGCCGCTCTTCCAGCTTTAACTGCTACTGTGCTGCGTGTACCACGCAGGACTCACGCTTCTTCTTAACAAGTCCAGTACAGAGGTTTGTTTTTTCCATAATGTCCACACAAAAGTGAAAGCTTATTTCATGTTTCTGCAGCATCTGAAAGACTTATCTGCTGAAGTCGTAAAAAAATCAACAAACATTCATACTTTCATTACCTTAAATTTTTCTTCACGCTTTCTTCAGTTTTGGTGATAAAAGTACAGGGTAGTAAACCTTCTGGCACTTTTAACACAGCTTATATTTATATCTGCTCTGATATACCCTGATGCTTTCATTTGTATGTCCATAAAATACCCTCATGTATATTTTTATAAACAAGGATGACGATTTTATAGAAGAGAATTTTTCTACATTTTAGGCGGCGAAAGTTTTTGTTCGCGAGGCAAGTTCTCGGGATCCTCGCGTGGTATTCCAATGAGTATGGGCTGTTGACGTGGTTGCTACGATACGATGGCCTTCGGCAGCTGTGGTTCGCTCATCTTAACAAACGTGGCCTCTTTTATGGCGTTTTTTTCCTGGAAGAAAGTGGTCCTCAGGAGGATGTTAACTGTCGGCCGCTTCTTCCCTGGTCCTCTTCTCTTGCTTGGTGATAACTGGCGCCACAGCAGCATGATGGTGTACTGGACTTAACCAGCACCTCAACCAGATGTCAGAGGACGTCTTCGACTGCGGAATTCACAAGAGATGAGTGTGTGTGGCAGACAAGTTTTATTGTTAATGAGATGAACATGTGCATAAGAAACAAAGAGACAAGCGGAAGCAGAGCAGCCTCTACATACACTGCTGCGCCAGAGCAAAAAGAACAATCCAAAACTTGATTATTATGTGGGGTTTAACGTCCCAAAACCACCATATTGACACAAGGTGGGCTGGCAACTATAGTGACCAGCCTCTGAGGAGGATAACGAAGTAGTTCTGCGGGCGCGTGCTCTGGTGTTTGTGCTTTTGGTCTTCGGTACCGAAAGTATGCCCTGTTTTGTGCCCTCGTCCCTGTGTCCTTTGACATTTTGTGGTAGAGGTGCTAGGCACGGTAGATGATAAGGTCCCCAGAGAGCACTCCTGACGCAAGCCCGTGATGTAGTTCAGCCGAGCTTACCCCTGTGCACGTACGTTCCAGTCGTCGTCTCCAGGAACTCAAGCCACAGCACCGTTTGCTGCCTGGACGTCAGAGTACTATGAACCAAACACCCACTAACGTCGCCACGCCAGCCCAAGTGCACCTGATTGTCAACCAACCCAAGACGCCGAAGAAATTTCACGGAGCTGCTTTGAAGATGCCGACGACTGGCTCGAGCATTTTGACCAGGTCGCCATCGTCAACGATTGGACTCCAGAGCGTAAGCTACGCTATGTGTGCTGCTTTCTCGATGACCCCGCGAAAACGCGGTTTGAGAACCACGAAGCAACGCTTACGTCATGGGATGAGTTTCACAGGCAGTTCCTCAAGGTCTTTTCCCGAGAAAACAGGAAAGAGACAGCGAAGCGTGCTGTAGAGGGAAGGGTTAAGGCCCTAGCGAAAGGGTGACGACCAACAGAGAGGACATGGATCGGCTTTTCAGGCTTGCGGAGCCCTCTATGACTGAATCCAAGAAAATTCGCCACTTAATGTGTGGTGTTAAAGAAGAGATTTTTGCCGGCCTGACTTGAAACCCGCCTGCGACACTTTCGGTGATCCATGAGGAAGCCACTGCCATGGAGAGGGCCCTTCAACAGCGTGCCAGGCAGTATAACCGTGGTGTACATCCAAGTGATGTCACTTCTGTCACTCTCGGCATTGACGTGAGCGCGTTGCGAGAGCTCATCAGAGCTCTCATCAAGGAGGAGCTACAAAAATGCAGGTGACTGCTTCACCTGTACAGCAGCTGTCCGTTGCGGCGATGGTACGAAGCGAGCTACGGGAAGCCATTCACGCTTCCCAACAGTCCGTGGTGCCACAACAGCGGCACTGCGTCGCAATGGGTGACGTGGAAGTAGTGCGACGTCCTCCATCGCGCAGTTCACCCCCAATGAGCAACGTGCTCAGCAAATGGAGGTAGGCTTCCGTCCTCGCAGCCCGCCACTAAGCGCTGAAGCACGACCGAGGAAGAATGACATCTGGCGTACACCCGACCACAGGCCCTTTTGTTTCCACTGTGAGGAAGCCGGACACGTATACCGAACGTGTCCATACCACCGTGTGGGTCTCCGTGGATTTTCGCCTAATGCCCCTCGTCCACGACCTGGCTAGCGACCACTAGAAATAGAGAGTTTCATCTCGAATCGTCGTGATATCGAACATCGGGAGCACGAGCCCCGCTCGTCGTCGCCTGCTCGCTGCAGGTCACCAAGCCCAGCCTATTCACGTGGTTCTCCGAGATGCCGCTAACCCAGTCCTGCAAGTCGGGAAAACTGAGTTCCGTCACATCCAGAGGTGAGGCCGCTGACGCCGACTCTACGGAAGATCCTCCACTACGACGACAGTGACGGCATCAAAAAGATGTACAGACGCAGTCATACGTGGTACGAAGAGTGGTAACATCAAACATTGCAGTAACCATGGACGACGAAGAAGTAATGGCGCTAATCGACACTGAAGCAGACACTTCCGTTATCAGCATGGGTCTTGCCTGCAGGCTGAAGAAGGTTTCTACCCAGTGGGCTGGGTCCCAGATACGTACGGCAGGAGACCATCTCCTCACCCCAGTAGGACGATGCACGGCGCGAGTCAGTATTCATGGATTAACGCATCTCGAAGATAATACTGCCGTGTGGCTCAAGGGGCCTAAATCTCGGACTAGACTTTCTGCAAGATAACGGAGCCATGATTGACTTTCAAGAGTCACAGGTGACGTTTTTCACAGCACAATCTTTAGCGCGCGACCCTCACGACAGTTACGTTAATGCTCTGGGGATGGTTGACGAAAACGTCATGTTACCACCGCAGATTGGCGTGTTGACCTTGGTAACCTGCGACGTTTTCGATGAATTCAACTACTACGATGGTATTGCAGAGGCAAATATTCTGCTACTGCTCAAAAGAAACATCTGCATAGCCCGACGCCTTGTTTGGTCAGAGAATAAACACTGTCGAGTTCTGCTGACCAACTTCAGCAATGAGTTTCAGCACGTCCCTAGAGGCACCACTGTCGCTTTCCTCATTGAAATCTCCGACTTTTCCAATGTCGGCACATTGAATACGACTTCAACGAATGCAAAAGCTTGTGATGACCTAGGCAACCGCATTCACGTTAATCCAGGCTTGCCAGATTCACGGAAAGAGCGGCTGCTGAACCTTGTGACTCTGACTGCTTCTCCACAGCACCGAAAGGTCAACGTACTACCGTTACAAAACACTGCATTATTACCGAGGAGTCAGCACGGCCTCTTCACCAACATCCATAACGTTTGTCCCCGAAAGAAAGAGAGGTGATTAAGCGCCAAGTTCAAGAAATGCTGAATGATGACGTCATTCAACCCTAGACAAGTCCATGGGCGTCAGTTGTTGTCTTTGTAATGAAAAAAGACAACACACTACGGTTCTGCGTCGACTACCCACAGTTTAAGAAAGTCACAAAACGCGAAGTTTATCCCCTGCCACGGATTGATGACGCCTTAGACCGTGTGCCCAGTTCTTTATATCATTAGATCTCAAGTGAATGCACTGGCAAATTGAAGTTGACGAGGTCGACCGTGAGAAAACCACGTTCAGGACTCCCGACGGGCTCTACGAATTTAAAGTGCTGCCTTTCGGTCGCTGTTCCGCTCCCACCACATTTCAACGCATGATGAACAGTGTTCTCACTGGACTAAAGTGGCAGACGTGTCTTGTATACTTGGTCGATGTCGTTGTGTTTTCAAGCACGTTTGACGAACATCTTGCAAGGCTAAAAAGTGTCCTCACTGCAATACGGAAAGCAAACCTTGCCGAAAAGTGCTACTTTGGCTATCAGAAACTCAAGTTTCTCGGCCACGTGGTGATCCCGAAGAGTGTCCTGCCAGATCCGGAGAAGTTGGCTGCCGTTGCCAAGTCCCCTCGTCCTGGAGACAAGAAGGCATTTCAGCGATTCCTCGGACTTTGTGCCTACTACTGCTGTTTCGCCGAAGTATTTTCGAGAATTGCGGAAACTCTTACAAGACTGACACAACCAGATGTGCCAGTCGTATGGACGGGAGAAGAACAACAAGCTTTCGTAGAGCTACGCAATTCACTGCAGACAGCGCCAGTGCTGGCACATTTTGACGACACTGCCGACACTGAGATTCACACAGACGTCAGCAACGTAGGAATCGGGAATCGGAGCCATTCTAGTTCAATGGCAGGACGGAGCAGAGCGTGTGATCACTTACGCGAGCCGCATTCTCACAAAAGCACAGGCTAACTACTCTACCGCCAAAAAAAGAGTGCCTAGCAGTCGTTTGGGCCATTAGCAAGTTTTGACCCTACCTGTACGGCCGGGCATTTCAAGGGGTCAGTGACCAGCATTCGCTCTGTTGGCTT
This sequence comes from Rhipicephalus microplus, assembly GCF_043290135.1. Lineage (NCBI taxonomy): Eukaryota > Metazoa > Arthropoda > Arachnida > Ixodida > Ixodidae > Rhipicephalus > Rhipicephalus microplus. Next base: position 263,115,935 of record NC_134701.1, on the reverse strand, counting down.
GCCAATTTACGGGATCCATCAGGCCGCCTCACCCGCTGGAGCCTCCGCCTTCAAGAGTACAACATAACGGTGGTCTATCGATCAGGACATAAGCATACAGATGCTGACTGCCTGTCTCGTGCTCCTATTTCCCCGACGTCATCCGACACTGAACAAGATTTACCGTTTCTTAGCATCGCCGTTGTGGTGCGGACAGCTGTACTTCGACATGAGGACACTGAGCTGTTTCCTGTCATCCAGCATCTTCAAGGAGAAGACATTTCATCCCACGCCCGCTATCACGTGGATTAACATCGTATTGCCTGCGGAACAATGTTCTCTACAAGAGAAATCTTGAGAGCAGCCAGGAAACTTTTATTCTCGCCATTCCAACGGCACTGCGTGAGGAAGTATTGCATGCGTGCCACGACGATCCTTCTGCCGGTCACTTAGGCTTTGCTAGGACGTTAGCGCGCATCCGACAAAAGTACTACTGGCCGCAGCTGTATTCGTCCGTTCAGCGTTACATACGAACCTGCCATGACTGTAAGAGGCGTATTGTTACACCCGTAAAGCCCGCCGGCTTCCTCCAGTCTTTAGATCAACCTCTAGCACCGTTTCAGCAAGTGAGAATGGATCTTTGTGGTTTATTCCCTACGTCATCTTTAGAAAATAAGTGGATAATTGTCTCAACCGACTATCTGACTCGCTATGGAGAAACCAAAGCTGTGCCTAGGTGAACTGCAGTTAAAGTTGCCATATTCTTCATCCACGACATTATTTTGCGTCATGGTGCACCTGCTGTTCTCATTCGCATTTATCATTCGCATTTATGGAAGTTATTGCAACAGGTCGCCAAGCTGACGCACACCAATCACCGGGAAACAATAGCTTATCATCCCCAAACGAACGGCTTGACGGAGCGGTTAAAAAAAAAGCACTGGCCGACATGCTATCTATGTATGTTGATGTAGAGCACTAAAGTGGGATGAAATTTTGCCGTATGTCACGTTTGCTTATAATACCGCTGTGCAAGAGACCACAGACTCAACTCCATTCGAGCTTGTTTATGTCCATCGCATCACAACACCGTTAGACGCTATGCTCCCCGTAGACCAGGACACAAGCGGAAATGACAGCGTTGACAACTTCGTACAGAAAGCCGAGGAAGCCTGGCAGCTTGCACGAAACCACATTCGCACGCAGCAAGATACTGACGTTTGCCGTTACAACCAAGGCCGAAGGAACGTCCACTATCAACCATGTGACTATGTATGGGTGTGGGCACCAGTTCGACATCACGGGCTTTCTGAGAAACTACTGCGACGCTACTTTGCCCCTTACGAAGTAGTGCGCTGCCTCAGTGACGTGAATTAAGAGGTAGTTCTACAAAGCTCCGATACCTGTTTTAACCGACGGCGTCCTCGTCCAGAACTAGTCCTTGTAGCACGGATGAAACTGCATTACGCCCGCGAATTATGAACACTTTGGACTTTTTTCTTATTATCTACAACAGCTCGGGGTGATTATTTTTTTTTGTTGACGTGACCATCTTTCTCCATGGCCATCTCCAGCATCTTATAAATCAATCGACCAGGACGGTTGCTCTAGAGGGGGGCATTGATGCAAGGTGGCCTGGTAACTATTGTGGCCAGCCTCTGAGGAGGATAAGAAAGTATTTCTGTGGACGCGTGCTCGGGTGTTCGTACTTTTGGCCTTTGGTACCGAAAGTAAACGCCCTGTTTTGTGCCTGCGTCCCTGTTCCCTTGTGACAATATGATTATGAGAGACGCCGTTGTGGAAGACGCCAGAAATTTCGACCACCTAGGGTTCATTAACATGCACCCAAATCTGAGCACACGGGCCTATATCATTTTCGCCTTCATCGAAAATACAGCCGCTACAGCTGGGATTCAATTTCGCGAAACAAAGTAAAACTTTTGTGCTGCCAGTGTTGAAGCACTATGCAATAACATCAGACATGCGGATACGTGTCATCAGATATTGCCCTACTTGGTACGATGAGTCTCTCGAGAGTTTAAATGTTATCTCGGTCGGCTCTAACCTGTGTAGATGGCGTAACAGGTATTGCTCGATGGTTCCAGTTGTGAAATCTGGTGTGGCATGTGGCAGTGTTTACATATCTCCTTTACACATTTATAAATACCTATTACTCGGGTAGTATGCGAGTGCGCAACTTTCTTATCTGTAGAGTTTTCCTTCTCAAGTAGTGCGTAATTTGAACAATATACTTGACCCAATGCATTTTTGCGACGAGGTAAAAGGAACTGCAACAGTAAATACGGTTAAGACATGTAAAGGTCACACGAAAAGATGACGGTGATATTTGCTATGTATAAGACCGCGACAAAACTTATGCTCGCAACTAGCGCATACGTCTCGGAGGGAGAAAATACTTGGACCGCAAATCGGAAAGCCACTCAAACGAGCAGTGCCAGCGATCGCATAAATGCTTTCAAATTTGGCTACTTTTCAAGCCCAGTGAAAGTGAGCCTATTTCTCGCGAGTTCAGGTGGCAGCGAATGTCGAGAACTATTCAGTGGAAAGACAGAGCGCTGAAGCCTATGCAATTGGTGGAGGAATGTGCAGCCACCGATAGAGATTGTTAGATTCCCTTCGAAAGGCAGTTGTTCGCTGCACAGCCGAGCTCTTCGGCATTCACCTCGCATAGCACGTGGAACGCCACGCACCACGCGCTTAACAGCTGCGAGCGTCACTTCAGGTCGCTGCTGTTGAAAGGAACAGTTTCAAGTTTTCCTGTCCTATGCTGCCACTTCTTATTATTGTTAGTCTGTTAAAGCTTATCTGTTTCTTCTAGTGCAAAATCTGCACAAAATATCCCTCGACGCTGCCATCATCCCGACCAGTCTCCCCACACGCACATGAACGAAGTAAAAATAAAACAGTTCAAGTTGTGAAAAATGAAAAAAAAATACAAAAGCAAAGGAAGGGAATGTGTTTCAGCCAACCGGGCCGATGGCGTCCATGAAAACGTGAGCCTTGCGCGGAATGCCTCAGTTACGCCTCCTCTTTCACAAAGACACGCAAGCAAGCGTGCTCGCTATTGCCTCATTCTCGGACGAAACGGGTCGAACTAAAAGCTGGCACCCAGAGAGCCAATACTCTAACGCTTGACGTTCGGATGCTCTGTGTAGCGCCCTTCCACTACTGCTGTTGCTGCGAACATCACCACGGTGGTACTTCATCTTAACTTCCTCACTCGCTTCCTGCTCTTCCAAGTTGGAAGCGGAATCCAAGGATGTGGGAAGTTCCAACTTCCTTAGATTTCCAATAAAGCTAGCAATATATTTGTGACCACGATTGAGAGCGACCAAGTGTCTGAAGATGTCGCTGCGCAAAATCGGCATCGCCATGCTGTCCGGTCTTGTTCTTTTCGTTTTATGTTTACTTTTTCCTCAGGAAAGGAAGTGTCGAGGGCCGACATTTGTAGCGGGTGACAACGCAACGTGTCGGTTCCGTATAGGGAAACGAAATTGGAAGCACTGTCCGAATTCCACGCAGTTTGATCGTATCACTGCGTATAGAAGTATAGTAACCTTCAGAAATTCGCCTTATGGATTCAAGAAGTCGCGAGTGTGCCCTTCTCTACTATCGAGGCATGAAAATTGGCCGTTGAGAGGAAAGGCTTTTTATGCCGTCGAGCAAGCTGCTGTTACTAACTATACGTATAATATCGGCATTTATCAACGCAAATGCGTGTTCAGCTCTGCACTATGGGAAACAAATAAAAACAAACAAAAGAAAGAATCTGTCATGTTTCCATGCTCCCAAATGGCTGTTCCCTTGGAGGAAAGCGAAAAAAGACGGGCTAGTTCGTGATCATCTTTGGCCACTCGAATATACTTCAGGAATGCTACATCCACGCTAGGTTTTCTGTGTGCAGAGAATGCAAGCCTTCAACACACACACACACACACACACACACACACACACACACACACACACACACACACACACACACACACACACACACACACACACACACACACACACACACACACACACACACACACACACACACACACACACACACACACACACACACACACACACACACACACACACACACACACACACACACACACACACACACACACACACACACACACACGGGGGGGGGTGAGGAAATAGAGGCAAGAAAAAGGGGGCAGATAGAGAGAAAAAAAGAAAAAGAATGCACGTGCACTTATAAAAAAACGAAAACACACACAAGAAGGGCATTCTTGCTACAACCGTTCAGAAAAGCCGGTCGATCACAAAAAGTGTAGCGCTTTCAGAGCCTTCTTCTGTGAAATTGCATCTTGTCGATATTGTAAAATTATTTCCTCTGACAGAGGTTGATTATTTAATTTGCCGAGTTTCTTGCAAAGGCATAGTCGTTGCGTAGTATAATCTACGCATGCAGTCACAAAGGATACATCGAATAATTACTTTTTTGCCACAATGGCCACAGGCTGTGTTGTCGGCCATCCCAACCTTTCGAAAACTTGGTTTTCTAAGACATAAACTGCGTACCTGTCCTGCCAATGTAAAGCTTCTTAGTTATTATTCTTTTATACGACCTAAACTGGCATACGCCAGCATTGTATGGGACCCTTACACTAAGCTTAATATTAACAAACTTGAGCGGATTCAAAGGAAAGCTGTTCGGTTTATATATTCAAAATACTTACCGTCGGATTCACCTTCTGCGCTGATGTCTGCAAACGACATTCAGACCCTTGAATCCCACAGATGCGAACAACGGCTGGATTTCCTTCAATTATTACCTAATCAAAAACTCGCAATCGATTCATCGCCTTACTTATCTTTTCTGTCAACAAGGAACACACGACATCATCATCCCAATTTGCTAACCCCTTTTTTTGCGAGAACCGATGCCTTTATGTATTCTTTTTTTCCGCGAACACTGTCGGACTGGAACAAGTTATGCGAACCTCATTCATTGTAACGTATGTGTAACGTATTGTAAAGTATGAGGTATGGAATGTATTGTCGTTGTTTGGCGTAAGTTACTACTTGTGTTGTGGAACATAGTGTAATGCAGTGTTGTAGAACCGGGTGTGTTGTTGTTTTGCATATTGAAGTTTATTGTAGTGTATAGAGCGAAGCGTGATGTTGTTACACAACGAAGTGTATTGTAGCGTGTAAAACAAAGTGTGTTTTTCGTATGATGTACGTCATTACGCCTGTGGTATGCGTGACGTGCCCTTCCTGCTTGGACCACTTAGTGTCCGCAGTATGTATTAAATAAATAAATAAATGCGAAAAGCGTAGGCGTTGGCAAACACAACGCCCAACCCCAGCCTGCATAAAAGGGTCTGGCCTACTCGGCAAAGCCTCGACGGGACTTGAGGTCTTAACGTAGGGTCAAGCGTGTACAGTCGGACATGCTTGAAGTGCGGCTGATTCCATTGTGATGTGGTTTGCTGGCGAGCAAGCCAGCGAAGCTTTCGTGCAGCGTCTGTCCTAGAAAGTGGTAGTTGCAGCTCATGGTCTTCTGCGTGGGCTGAGCAGGCAACTTGATCGGCCCGTTCATTGCCGATGATTCCGCAGTGACTGTGTAACCAGTGAAATGTAATTTGGTGCCCATTCTCAATCAGGTGGTGTATAACCTCTGCTATATCTAGTACCAGCTGCTCGTGCGGACCACGGCGTAGGGCTGATAGTAGAGACTGCAGTGCCGCCTTCGAGTAGCAAAAAATAGTTCACTTGCGTGTAGGGTGATCAATTACAAATTGTAACGCGGTACGAAGGCCTTCTAATTAGGCTGTCGTTGATGTTGTTGCGTGGGATGTCTTGAATTTTATCGTCGTGACCAACCTTGGTATCACAACTGCTCCGGTTGAGCTGTTCGGCCGAACTGATCCGTCAGTGTATATATGAACTGTGCTTTAGGCTCTTCAGCCTGCTTCACGCAACAGAGACATGCAATATAATTCCTGCTTACTTATTTGGATAGTATCTTTCCTAGACAGACCTTAGTCCTTTCTCACATTCAACACTTTTTACATTATTTTTTTCGTGAAACTCTCCTGCCATGTTTTTTTCCACACATTCCCTTCCCCACACAGAGTTACAAGTCAGTCATTTGTATACGCCGACTGAATTGTCTGCCTTTAAATAAAGAACTCTCTCTTTTTCCCCCACACGCACACTTATACACCAATACATAATGAAAATTGGTTTTCTTACAAGACCATTAAGCCACTTTGGAATTTATTCAGTTCTTTACATTTCTATACATGCAAACACATCATATACAGCTAACCTATGCTCATCTACATACGGTACATGCTTGTGTTTATAAGCAAACCATCCCTACGAAAACGCTGACGCGTGGCATCACCAATGTCTCCAGAAACGACAATATCATCTTACTTTCAGTTAACGTACTTAGTCTATAATAGTATACAACTCACTCATGCCTGTTTCCCTAGGATGCCATACAACGTGTAACGAATGAGTCGTTCAAGAGCCCTGCTTTCATTCGCCTGTATGTCTACGATCTTCGAATGAACTTCGGACTCTGCGGCAGTACGGACAGCTTTCGATGAAGATTAATTAAAAGGGCGCTGATTACCTTGCAGTGGCTTTGTCAATATAAATTATGATTAACAGAGGCAACTATTTTCTGTAGCATTGAGTCATTAGCAGAGACGGACCTTCACACGTATACCCTCTGGGACGACGTTGCAGAAACACTCTGTTTGCCTCGTGCCACATTTTTGGAGGCTGCCGCCGAGTGCCGTCTTACGGTTGCCGATAAGCAGGCCAAGGATAAGTGCGTCTTGCATGAAGCTGAGCTTTGTTCATCTCTGAAATATCCCGGCTGCTCTGTTTACTCTCAATCATAGACCAGGCAAAATCTTTCAAAGAACACTACGTGAACTGCTGTCGATTAAATTCGCTTTGATGAGTCATTTGCTATAAGAAATATTCTGAACAAAATGAAAAAAAAATGCAGAAGTGCAATCGCGTGTCCTATGTTTTTTTACGCACATAAAAATCTTGCCGTCCTACTCAGAAGTTACATTCAATTTTGCCTCGCACGCTTACATTAGTTGAATTTCAAGCCAGAAATCGTGATTACAAACAAATTGTAATTACCTTGCAAAAAGTTGTCACCATGAATTTATAACACCAATGATTTGTTTTCGTTAGACTCTTCAGTATGGAATTCAATCATTGCGATATTTATCGCTAAAAAGGAATGTGTAATTTAACTACAATATCCTGGTCTTACGTGTAACAACTACAATATGACACACACAGTAGTGGAGGTTTTCGAAACTGTTCAACCATCTGGTGTTACTCAAATTTCGCTGTCGTCGCGCAGAACCCATGCCTCAAGCGTTTTGCCTTCATTGAAATATCCCCACTGTGGCTGATATTGAACGCACGACTTTCGGGTCCCGAGTCGAGAACACTAGTATCTGACTCAAAGCTGCGGACGGAAACAGTGTATCCTTTGTTCTCAATGACGCCTCAACCTAATTTAAAACTTGTGAAATCCGTATATATAGCGGAATGTTATTCAGTAAAAAATACGCCACTAATCCTAACATTTTGCACTTTGTTCCATTAACTTTATGTCTTTCAGTTTACCTCACTTTAAAGAAACGTATTATACAAAAGAAACGAAGAGATCCTAACCGAGGTCAGAATTAGTTTCGGCGACCAACACTGGACAGCGGGGGTGGGTGGGCACTAACATGATCATCTTGGTAGGGGAACGTAGTAATCCAACTGAAAGTGAGCGTTCCTCGGAAAGCAACGAAACGCTGTCCGCACTTACCCAACGCGTAAGCGTGCCTTTGACAGCATAAATCTTCTCGGAGTCTATCATGACTTTCTTCACTCCCCAGACATGCGCAGGCATGAGACGAAAAACCCCTGTTAGGTTCCTCACTCGGATAGCACTGTTTCTTTTATCATGTCTCCTGAGTTTACTTTCTTGTGTATCGAAACTATTTTTGTTACTTTCAATGCATTTTCATCTCCCCATAGCAGATACCTTAGGAATAAAAAGAAAAAAAAAACGAACAACGCTAGGCTTCCCTGCCAAAGACCCTTCAGCCTGTCAGTTTTGGACGAAGAAACGAGCACACTCACGTGCAAGAAATAAATAAATGAAAATAATGTCGTACCCAAATAGAAACAGCCTTTCTTTCCACATGAAAGATGCCGGTCCCTTTTCACGCCTCGTCAGGCCGCATTGTCCGCAGCCCAGGCGTCCGGTGAGGCTGGACGCCGTGTTTGTCGCCCACCATTCCCCACTCGGCAGTGCCTCTCTACGCACGACGTTGACAGCCCCGGCGAAAATCGTGCTTCGTCACGGACCCATCTGAGGTTCGCGTCACCTACATCAACGTTCATTGCATTGCCTTTCTCGCACAGCAGAGAACCGAAGCCGTCTTTCCCACAGCAGCCGAACCATCTGCCCGCCACCCCTGGGCTTTCATTCCGGTTATGCCCTGTAGTTTTGTACAGTGTTACCTCTACTTGCTCCTACACTGTAAGTAACTATATAGCACTGTGGTGCAGTAGAGACACATGACGATGGCGATGGAAGTGTAAGCTACAGTTACGCGCACAACTAAACAAACCCGTAATAATCATGGTTCGATAAACAATCCCGTAAACTACAGTTTGGTTTTGAGGATTGGCTCCGAACCCATCAATATTGAGCCTGAGGTGAAAACGCTAGGAGTAGTTTTTCATGAAAATATGCTATGCAACGAACAAGCTGATCTTATTCACACTAAACGTTACCGTAGTGTAGGTGTCTTATCAAGTTGGCGTTTCTTTTTGCCAAAAAACGTTAAACTCTTACTATATAGTTTTTTTATTTTCATCTACATTAAGGTACTGCTTTTTGGTATGGGGCACCACAACAGAAAAGAACTTTGTCTGAATATATTTATTACGAAAAAAAAAAGCTGTGCGCATATTTGCAGGTGTTCCACGCGGTGAGCATACCAGACCAATTTTTAATCTACAACAAATACTTGACAAGCACAATTCAGTTTCAATGAAGCGATATCGTACTTCTCGAAAGTAACATGATTATTTCCTTGCTGATTTAGCTTGTTTGAACCCCTACACCTGCCCCTATAGCACACGAGCCACTGGAGAGTGGAAGATTCCTTACGCACGTACTAATTATGGTCGAAAATGGATGGGCTACTTACTGCCACTAATAATAAATATTTGCCTGCAATAAAACAGTCCCACTTTTCCTTTCTTACGGAATGTTTGTTTTTATGTTGTGTAATGACTGTTGCTGTTGCTATATTGTCCAATGGTGCGAAACCTCTGTCAAGCCTTATTGGCTTTTGCTTTTGTTCCACAGCGTTATGTTGTGACTTTTGAAATGTCTCCTTTAATGTTGAAATAAAATATGAATTTGAATTTCAACATTAACATTATGATAACATGACAACTGTAAAATATTGTTACGTGTATATCATTCTGATTGATTGATTGATTGATATGTGGGGTTTAACGTCCCAAAACCAGATTGATTGATATGTGTGGTTTAACTTCCCAAAACCACCAAATGATCATGACATACGCCGTAGTGGAGGGCTCCGGAAATTTCGACCACCTGTGGTTCTTTAACGTGCACCCATATCTGAGCACACGGGCCTACAAATTTTCCGCCTCGATTGGAAATGCAGCCGCCCCAGCCGGCATTGGATCCTGTGATCTGCGGGTGAGCAGTTGAGTACCTTAGCCACTAGAACACTGCAGCGGGGCATGTCTGAATATCATTCTAGCCTTCTTGCTCAGAAGAGGTTTAGACCACAGATGTAGTCTGCTCAGTTATATTAGCCACTTTGTAACCACTTTAACGTCGAGCTCAAGGCTTTAGCATATTAGAAGAGAAAAAAAAGAGATACAGAGAGGGTGGAATATACAGAAAGGGAAATGATAGGCATAGTGCATGATCAGAGGAAATTTCTGGTTGGCATCCACTGCCTTGCACTTGATAAAGAAGGAAAATGGGGGATGAGATTAAAACATATGACAAAACGCCTTATAGCGACTAGCACTGATTTTTAAGTGTCCGGGCCCAAACACTTGTTTTCTGTAAGGTGACGTTGGCCAGCGGACCTAGTGTGGCTAAGAGCGTTGCTCTGTTGTGGTTAAAACGAAAGGAAGTGTCTAGAAAGTTCGTGGCGATCTGGCTGCAAGCGCACAGTATACATTGTGCCCTGTCAGCCATTACAATGGCAAAAGAATAAGCATTTGAGAACGGCACTACTCTCCGAAAAAGGACAATACAGGTGGCTTTCGAATCATGAGAAGTCGAATAGTGTATGTGCTTTTAGATTAGAGTCTGATCTATGAATACGTGTATTTAAAAATGGGGAAATTCAAATGAAAAACAACTTCAAGGCAAAGGGAGAGCGTGACAATATGGGGAATTCTACTGCATATGAAATCACTGTAGCCAACGTTTTGACAAGCTGTCTTGTCTTTTTCAAGGTTGCAACTGCCTCACTTTATTAACAGGTGTAAGAATAGGCTATGCTTCATTCCGTCTCTAACAACTAAAACAGAAGAGAAAAAGAGGGCATATCCTCTTCTGTTATTCCCTCCCCGTTCAACAATGATTCTATTTTTCATCTGTACGCTTGATGACTACGTCGGAAACACTTACCGGCAGTGTGAATGAATGCATAAACTTTACTAAAAATCCAGCAGTTAGCGAGAAAATTTTTAAGGCGCGTGTATGCGTAGGGAGGGGGGTTTGGTGCCTCAATCACTGTTTATGTAGGTTCGCGTGTTCGTCTGTATGCGTTCGGGTATCTATACACATGAATAATTAAAAAAATTAAGGAATTGAAGCCCCCCAAACCCACCCTTTTTGCTCTGACAATGACGCTAATGGCGAATATCCACGTTTGATGAGTCATATAAGGCTTTGTCTTGAATAAGTATGCGATGGATTCGTTGACCTGTGTGGAACTGCAATGCTTAGTCAAGGGAATTCGCACGATCCCGTCCCCCTTAGGAAATGAAAATGGCGTTCACTTCATGTGAGCCTGTAGATCCACAGTGGCCATCTTTCTATAGCCACTATCTATACACTATAGCCAATTATCTATAGGTGTACATATACCACAAGCCTCTCTATTAATAAATGCGCAATACATTACTCCCTAATAGAGTAATTACCTTCTCGAGCATTGTCACAAGAGTCGAGCATGGAAGAGGAAAACGGAATGAACATAAAGGAACCGGAAAGAAGACGAAAAAACAAATGGCGTAAGGACGAGGTGGCGTTAATATTCGCATTCGGCAAGGCCGTTTTGTGGCCTCATTTTCCCGCTATTCTCTGTCTCCTCCGTTACACGCGTTCTTCTATATATTGTTAAGCGTTTCTGCTCATGTGTATAGGACAGACGCACCGGATGCGCGTCCGGCCCGAGCTCCCTGTCTTTCACCATCATCTCTATTGGTCCTCTTTCAAGAGGACGTGGGAATCAGATAGCAACAGGCGAATTATCATAACAACTAATGTAAGAGACGGAAGAGAATATCAAATGAAGAACGAGAAAGTGAACTACGCGTTTCAGTAGAACGGAGCGAAATAACAAAAAAAGGCGTTGTAAGAGCACGACGTAAGATGAAGCCAAACGAAAGCGGTTATAACATTGCGAAATGACCCACGAAAGAAAAAAAAAAGATAAGTCAGAACAACACAATATAAGGCAGAAAAAGACGTCATAACATAGCAATATAGCTAAGCAATATATATATATATATATATATATATATATATATATATATATATATATATATATATATATATATATATATATATATATATTGTTATGGCGTTTATTAGCAGGCACACAGCGAGTATATACAATGGCGACAGTAACGGCCAAGCACGGACTCCAAGCGCGAGCGGCGTCCTTTTTCGGGTAGACCCACTAGAGAACACTTGAGAGTTTTACCCACTTCAGTGTTCGGCGGCTTCTCTACAATCACTCCGGGGTCGAAAAGGGAGCCGCCTGGCGACCTAGCAGCTTGTCACTACGATTGGGTCATAGTAAGCCTTCAGGCGCTCCACGTTGACTATGTCGCGCCCGCGGCGGCGCATGTCCGAAGATTGTTCAATTGGCTCGATAAGATAGTTGACCGGAGATGTGCGCTCGATCACACGGAAGGGACCTTCATATTTCGGAAGTAGTTTGGAAGAAAGGCCAGCTACAGAGGTCGGGATTGAGAGCCATACAAGGGAACCAGGAAGGAACGTAGGTTCAGAAGCGGCGGAGCCATCTCGAATACTCTTCTGCCGCTCTTGCTCATGCGTCGTAAATGTCTTGGCCAGCTCGCGACACTCTTCAGCAAGCCTGGCTGTCTCGGAAATAGGTGCACACTCAGATGGATCCGGCGTGTACGGGAGTATAGTGTCGATGGTGTGTGACGGGTGCCTTCCGTACAGCAAGAAGAAAGGTGAAAAACCGGTCGTGCTCTGAGGGGCGGTGTTGTAGGCATAGGTGACGAAGGGCAGTATAGTATCCCAATTCGTATGGTTGGCGGCGACGTACATCGAAAGCATGTCGCCGAGGGTGCGGTTAAAGCGTTCGGTCAGGCCATTCGTCTGCGGGTGGTAAGCAGTTGTTTTGCGGTGGACAGAATGGCACTCCATGAGAATGGCTTCGACGACTTCTGACAAGAAGACACGGCCTCGATCGCTGAGAAGCTCCTGAGGTGGACCATGGCGCAGTATAAATCGTTGCAGTAGGAAGGACGCAACATCACGCGCTGTAGCCGCAGGGATAGCGGCGGTTTCGGCGTATCGCGTTAAATGATCTACGGCGACGATGGCCCAGCGGTTACCAGCCGACGTCAGAGGAAGCGGCCCATACAAATCGATACCTATGCGCCCAAACGGACGCTCAGGGCAAGGTAACGGTTGAAGACTGGCTGGCGACATGTGTGCTGACGGTTTGCGGCGTTGGCAAGCGAGGCAGGAGCGAACGAACTGCTGCACGTAGCGGTACATCCCGCGCCAGAAGTAGCGTTGTCGAATGCGACGGTAGGTTTTGAATACCCCAGAGTGCGCGCATTGCGGATCAGAGTGAAAGGATTCACAGATCTCTGACCGCAGACTGCGGGGTATCACGAGTAACCACTGCCGGCCATCGGCGTCGTAATTGCGTCGGTGTAGAAGGCCGTCACGGATGGCGAAATGGCGAGCTTTACGACGCAAGGCACGCGTGGATGGCGTTGCGGAAGGATCAGCGAGCAAGTCGATGAGCGGGCCGATCGAATTATCCTTTCGCTGTTCGGTAGCGATGATGTCAACATCAATGGCAGAAACTGCAGTCGAGGATACTGAGCAGAGCACATCACCTTCAGGCAGAGGGGAGCGCGAGAGGGCGTCGGCGTCAGCATGCTGGCGTCCGTTGCGGTAAAGCACGCGGATGTCGTAGTCTTGTAAGCGAAGAGCCCAACGGGCGAGACGGCCTGAGGGATCCTTCAATGATGAAAGCCAGCATAGTGCATGATGGTCGGTGACGACATCGAATGGGCGACCATACAAATAAGGTCGAAACTTTGTAAGGGCCCAGACGATCGCCAGGCACTCTTTCTCCGTGACGGTGTAGTTTGTCTCGGCTCTCGTGAGCGTACGGCTTGCATATGCTACGACATATTCAGGGAATCCGGGTTTGCGCTGCGCCAGGACAGCGCCGAGGCCTACACCACTGGCGTCTGTGTGCACCTCCGTCGGGGCCGTAGGGTCGTAGTGGCGTAGAATGGGAGGAGACGTCAGCAAATGGCGGAGCTTCGCGAACGCGTCGTCGCACTCAGACGACCACGAATTGAGGGGCCCGTTACTTCCAAGGAGCTTCGTCAGCGGTGATATAATCGTAGCAAAGTTTCGTATGAAGCGTCGGAAGTATGAGCACAGGCCAACGAAACTACGCAGTTCTTTGACGGACGCAGGTTTGGGGAATTCAGCCACGGCCCGAAGCTTGGCTGGGTCAGGAAGAATGCCATCCTTAGACACGACGTACCCTAGGATGGTCAGTTGCCGTGCTGCAAAGCGGCACTTCTGCAGATTTAGTTGCAAGCCGGCATTGCTCACACGTGCGAAAACTTCTTTCAGACGTTGGAGATGCGTGGAGAAATCTGGGGCGAACACAACAACGTCATCGAGGTAACACAAGCACGTGTGCCATTTCAAGTTGCGCAGCACGGTGTCCATCATGCGCTCAAAGGTCGCAGGAGCATTACATAGACCAAACGGCATGACGTTGAATTCGTACAAGCCGTCGGGTGTGATGAACGCAGTCTTCGGTCGAGCGTCATCAGCCATGGGTACTTGCCAGTACCCCGAGCGCAGATCGAGAGAAGAAAAAAATTCGGCTCCGTGAAGGCTGTCAATTGCGTCATCGATGCGCGGCAGTGGGTAAACATCCTTGCGCGTGATCTTATTGAGCCGTCTGTAGTCCACACAGAACCGCACAGAACCATCTTTCTTCGCGACAAGAACAACAGGAGACGCCCAGGGACTGTCCGAGGGCCGAATAACGTCGCGTCTGAGCATATCATCAACCTGCTCGTTAATTTCCCGACGTTCAGCAGGCGACACGCGGTAGGGACGTTGCCGTAATGGTGGATGGGCACCAGTGTCGATACGATGTGTAACAGCGGACGCGCGACCGAGAGAACTTCGCCCGACATCGAAAGAAGAATGATATTCTCGCAGCAGGTCCAGAAGCTGGAACGCTGTACCGACGTAAGATTGTCATCAATGTAGGGGCCGAATACATCAGGAGATGATGAATCATAAGTGGAAACAGCGCTGACAGTACACGAACTGGGACAACGCGAGTCATCAGGTACGTCCAGGACTTGTGCGTTATCCACTGGTTCCACTCTGCCGAGACATTCCCCTCGAACCAAGGTAACAGTGTACGGGGATGGGTTGGTCACAAAAATAGCGGCGTTGCTCTGGGTGATTTGCACGGTCGCGAAAGGTACTAGCAACCCTTTCCGTCGGCAAGCACGGTCGGATGGCGAAACGAGCGCAATTGTGTCGGAGAGTCCAGCGCAGTAGACATGTACACCCATCGCTGAGCTTGGAGGCACTAAGGTGTCGTCTTTCACGAGAATCTTACTCAATTTTGAGGGACTGTCTTCCGGCGTCAAATGCGAGAAGGGTGAGAGTTCAATTTCGGCATTGGCACAATGGATGACGGCGTCGTTGCGGGAAAGAAAATCCCACCCCAGGATGACGTCATGAGAGCATGCAGGAATGATGATGAATTGGCCGACATACAGAACGTCCTGAACGACAACGCGAGCTGTGCACTCTGCTGAAGGATGGATACGATGTGAACCGGCAGTACGAAGGGACAACCCAGAAATCGGCGTCGTCACTTTTCGAAGCAAGCGGCAAAAGTTTTCGTCCATAACGGATACTGCAGCTCCAGTGTCAATAAGAGCAGACGCATGAACACCGTCCACAAGCACGTCGATGACATTAGATGGGCGGCTCTGAGGGCTTTCACATCGCAATAGCATCGCAGTCCTTGCCTCGGGGACTGCGACGACTAGTTTTCCCGCTCATGAGTAGCTGAACTTGGCCTCATGGGGGACAGGGAACGACGTCGTGGAGACGGCGACCTTCGAGGAGATGGACCTGAGCGAGACGGCGGTGGCATAGACGGTGGTTCGTCGTGATAGGGACGGCTGAGGTGGCCAGCACTAGGCGAAGAAATTCGAGCCGGCTGTACACGATGGCAATAACGGGCTACGTGACCAGCATAACCACAGGCAAAGCAGATGGGCCGGTTGTCGGGTGTGCGCCATCGGTTCGCTGGGGTAGGTCTTGTCCATGACGCAAGAGCCGATGGACGGAACGGTGGCTGGAAAGGCTGCAGGGGGTGCTGGAGCTGAGTCTGAGAGGTCACGTCAACATACGTAGCCGGCGTAGCCGCTGCAAAGGATGGAGGTCGTGCGGCAGCTTCGGCGTAAGTCAGTGGGGCGGGCGGTTGAACGACTGGAGGCGGCCTGGCGACCACTTGGGCGTAACTTGGGGGCGCAGGGGCCGGAAGCTGCTGTGGTTGGTACGCAGGCATGACCTCCGCTATTTCCTGCTCAATTGCTCGGCGTATGGGTGGAAGAATAGCAGTGGCCGATTGTTGAGCAGCCGGTGGGTGGGCGAAGTGCAGGATAGAGAACTGCCGCGCGATTTCCTCACGTATGAAGGACTTGAGGTCTGCCAGCAGTGCCACCTGATCACAGCTTGCCTCCAAGCCTGCGAGCCCTGCATCTCGTGGTGTGGAGCGACGGGTCATCGAACGCTGCCGGCGGAGCTCCTCATAGCTCTGGCACAGCGTGATGACCTCAGCTACTGTGCCTGGGTTTTTGGCAAGCAGCATCGTGAAGGCATCATCGTCAATGCCCTTCATGACGTTCCGGATCTTGTCTGATTCGGACATGCTGTCGTTAGATTTCTTGCACAGGTCCAGGACATCTTCTATGTAACTGGTGAATGACTCACCGGCCTGCTGAGCGCGTTCGCGTAAGCGCTGCTCGGCTTGCAGCTTACGAACGGCAGGGCGGCCAAAAACGTTGGTGATAGCGGTCTTGAAATTGGACCAGGTTGCGATATCGGACGCGTGGTTGTTGTACCACAAGCTCGCAACGCCCGCAAGGTAGAACACCAAGTTTGTCAACTTGCCGTCCTCGTCCCATTTGTTGGGCACGCTCACGCGCTCGTAAATAGCGAGCCAGTCCTCCACGTCAGTGCCATCGGCGCCCGTGAAGATGGGTGGATCTCGGATCCTGGGGACACCGGGACAAGGGGGTGGCATGGGAGGAGGCGTTTGCTGAGAGGCGTCGTGGGACATGGTAGACTCCAGGGTACGTGAGCGCAGTTCCCAGGGCATCAAAGGGGATCGTAGCACTCTCCACCAATTTGTTATGGCGTTTATTAGCAGGCACACAGCGAGTATATACAATGGCGACAGTAACGGCCAAGCACGGACTCCAAGCGCGAGCGGCGTCCTTTTTCGGGTAGACCCACTAGAGAACACTTGAGAGTTTTACCCACTTCAGTGTTCGGCGGCTTCTCTACAATATATATATATACACAAGGCGCCACAACAGTGGGATATGCCATGGACCAAAAACAAATTCATAACATAACGCGATGACTCATAAAAAATATATCGCAAAACAGCAAAATTACGAGACAGAAAAAGCAATTAAGTTCTAAGGAAACGACATGACTAAGAAAGAAAAGACGTCACAACAGGGCGAAATGGCGTTGGAAAAGTGGGGAAATAGGTTATAAGAGTTCGTGGCCTTCTCAGGGCTGACGCTGAATGGCACGCTAGTTTCCGATTTTCCATGAAATGAGAGAGGAAAAGGGCAAAGAGAACAACTTCTTCGGGAAGCCATGCAAGACGAAAGAGATTTGCGGGAGGAAGCTCATCGCTGTGAATGAAAAAAAAAAGAATAACGAGGGGGAAGAGATCGCCAATTACAACGAGCGAATGGGGCTGGTCTCGACGGCGTGGTTATTCCAATAAATCTGAAGGGAAAAGCGGAAGAAAAGACGGACACTTTTTTTTGATGACACATCATTCACTTGAAATGAAACAAGAAAGACCGAGATGGTTAACCAAACACAAAATAAAACACCAGACACATGAAGAGCAACCAACCATTGCGTGAAACATCGACACCTGTTTGGATTTCTTAGCCTGTTTTTATAAATACTTCTGCGCACTTCTCAGGAGGTAGCTAGCCTCAAAGGTACTTGTATAACGCCACAGGGCAGGATAGAGTAACATCCATTCTTAGCGGTTGGTAATAAGTTGCATTTTTTTTTAAATTCAGAGGGAAGTTGTACTTCTAGTTAAGAGTTGTGTTAACAAGTGACAAGCACGGGAGTGACATAGCAAACAGCTTGGAGACCAAGCGTCTAACAGTCGTGTAAAGAAGTGGCGAGTGGCAAGCTTTGGTGGGGTGGCTGGTATTGACTCTATGAGCGTCTTTTCTTTTTACCCAGGCTCTACTCTCTGAATCCAACAGTAGGATATTAAAAACCAAGGAGAACAAATAAATCATACTGTACATTGCCGCATTTCCCTTAACCTGCCACAAATACTTCCAGGATCTAAAATCAGCCAACCATTATTCACACTTGAAAGTCCTTTTTTTTTATGGCCAAACCTAGCCAAACCATAGAACATTGTGAATTAAAGTTGCAGGATTACCTTGACCCCATAAAAACTTCACTTGCGTAGCTCGTCAAAACCGGGTGACAAACCTTGCTTCGAGAACTTATTTTATTGTTTTTGAAAACGTATAATTTTTTATTGTTTGTTCTCATAAAGATCATTTACAGAGAGCTCATGCGACCGAAAATGTGCACTCGTAAGTACCCTTCTTTGCTTATCACGAACCTTCTAGAGGACGACTTTCTTGTTTTCGAAAATAAGTGTTGCAACGACGGCTTCAATTACATTCCACGTTGAGCCATTTCGCGTAGTTTCAAGTTTGCTGGAACTCAAGAATTTCTGT
Organism: Rhipicephalus microplus; assembly: GCF_043290135.1. Taxonomy (NCBI): domain Eukaryota; kingdom Metazoa; phylum Arthropoda; class Arachnida; order Ixodida; family Ixodidae; genus Rhipicephalus; species Rhipicephalus microplus. The sequence goes on along the minus strand of NC_134701.1, from coordinate 263,097,347 downwards.
CTCGTATGAATTAAGGGCTTTTTGAATGAACAAAAGGATCACCTATGTGAGTTAAGCCAACTCTTTTCGTTTTGGCAAGTTGTGCGAAAGCACAAAAAAGCCCTGTATTAGTGGAAGTAGTTCCGACTTTATAGTGTTTCTCTTAGGTCATCAAACGAAAAGTGACAGAACTATTTTTCACATTATCTTCAAGCAATTACCCTTTTTGCATAATAAGTTAGTGTATCGTTAATGAACCGTATGGTGCACCGACACTTCAAAAAGAGTGGATTCGATGCTTGACGCACAGCTGATCGCATTCAAGCTCTGATCGTGAAATCAAACGAAGCGCCAAAGACTGACACGTCTAAATGAGAAGGTGTAGAGGGTGCTTTAGCTTTCAGAAGAAGAACTCTGTTCCTCTCTAAAGTGTCCAACTTCTCAGTACTAAGCTTGGAGTTAAGAAGACAACTCATATAAAAAAGAAGGATTACCGATCAATTGTTAATGGCGGAGCCACATGCTTCTAAACAAATGAAGCATAGCTCGGCAACTTTCTGAAGCGTGTCGCTTAGGGGATTGCTAAGAGGATTACGCCATCACCTTTATATCCTCCTCTTGTATCTTTCATTCTAGTCCATTCTTTAGGGCGAGAATGAGGAACGCGATGAGTGGATTAAAAGGATTACCACCAGTGGCTCTGTCTTTGTATATGGTATACGTGTATGCCCAAAGGCGCTTGAATTGCGAAAATTATCGCTGGGGGCAGTTTAATTGAGGTGTCCCCGAAGTTCAGGAAGTCGACCATCATTATCGAACTTGAAAGAAAGTTTTAATTACTCGCGTCATTCACCCTAAGTGCGGGTGGTCTAAGGCGATTAATGACAGCACTGTCATTAATCACCACTGTCATTATTTTGGCAAGAACAGTTAAATAAAAAAGAAAGACATCCAACTAAGACACTTCAGCCTATGTCAAAGAAATGATTATTACGTATACTAAAGCCACGTTTATCCCATTTTTTGTTTCATATTGTGTGCAAACACTTTAAAGGTGTTTCTTAAGCATGATGAATGCTAACCCGTATTCATTCAAAACCCTAAGGCATTATTTTCAGGAGTTGGCAATTAAATTGAATTTATTTGAAAAACTTAAAAACAAATAGAGCGAACATTTTTGTTCCTTTTCTTATAGTGCCTAGAAACTGCTGCGTGAGGAGGAGAAAGAAGGAAAGACAGGAAGGGTCAGCCAGGCTACCAGGTCTGACTTGCTACCCCACGTTGGGGGGGGGGGGGACGAGATAACAGGGTTAAAATACAGAAAGAAGACGGAATAAAGGCCTGTCAGTGAATATGTGTACGCCTGTCTCTCACACACATGCAAGCAGTCGTTTATTCTGGTCTATTTTAGAAACAGTAATAAGGAAGTGCGTCGCTTTGCTGGCCTGCGGCGCATAGTGCCATGATCCGAGAATCTTGTCTTCAGAGAACTATCTGTCGTCTAGTTTGTTCAGCGCATTACATAGAATGACGCGTACCCTCAGAAAGCGATCACAGAAGCTTAGTATCGAGATATTGTGGCTGTGTGAATTTTCACTTAAAGGATGGGTATATGGGTCTTGGTTATCAAATTCATAATAAACGTAATCTTGTTGATTTGAGAACATCGCGGAGGTAAATAATGGCTTTGAATTGACAGACAGCGGCAAGTACTGGTGTTTTCTTAGTTCTTCGTTGATAATTTTTATGCAATCTTTGGTGTACCAGGGCAGAAAAATTATACCCACAACATATCTACGCCATCTCAGTGCTTCATCACATCGTACAGTGAGTAAAGAAATCACAAGACTTTCATGGTTGTTAATGATTCTTCTGTATATCGGACGATAAAAAACACTCTTTATAAATTCTGTTAGTTTAGTGGTTTAACTATGAGATTTGGCCTTCCTTTCCTAGCATCACTTGTGGCTTGGCAGCTCTAAAAGGTGAAGAGATGTCGTCTACATTCGCCGAATAGTTGCTTTTCTTCAGCATAAAGGTAACATGTATACGTGCTACAGAGTTTGAGAGACGATAACATCACGCTCATAGTTTGCTGGTTCACTCGTAGAGAGACCGTCTGTTGATACTTCTCTAGACAATCATCATCAGTAAATCCCAATAAATTCTTCAGAGGACGATGGCCATTCGGAAAGGGCGCACACATGGTCGCGCATGTTCCAGAAGCATCTACAGAATTTCACAGCACTTTAAGGTGGCGAAAGTTCTCAAACATAGAACGTACGGTCAATGCGCTAACTCGGTGCAGCCGAAGAATACTGTAACAGGATGATTATAGTAACCATTTATAGTAGATAGAAGTAATACAAAAAAATTGCCCGCAGCTTCCCTCGGGGGAACACTGAGGAGGATGCGGACCATATAATTGGTTAACGGGGGGTTAAAGTGCGACTTACTTGGGTCGATGGCTAAATTGGTTAACGTGGTTGTGAAATGGGGTGTTAAATTGCGACTTACTTGGGTCGATGGCTAAATTGGTTAACGTGGTTGTAGGAGGGGGTGTTAAATGAGTGAACACGTACACACGTATGCGAAAGGGCGGCGCTGGTCGAAGGGACGTCGATCATTGTGTTTGTGGATTCGTTGGAATTCATTTCACCGCGACCTTGGACGTCGACGCGCCGTACAAACCAACCGACGAGCGGCAACTGAGCGAGCGAGCGCCGACCTCGAGTATATATACAGCTCGACGGCGCATGCACTGTCAGCTGTTGAATGTTCTCGAAGCGCGACGCCACATGCGCGTCCACTGGAGAATCAGGAGAATTGTAGATGTCGAACGCGGTGTGTAGAGGAGGAAGGGTGCACAGATGGTGGAGGAGTGAAGCGCGCGCGGTGTGTAGAGGAGGAAGGGATGCACAGATGGTGGAAGAGTGGGCGACGGCGCGACGGCGCATGCGTGCGCGTCAGCTGTCGAATGTTCGAGAAGCGGTGCGGACGGCGCACTACAAGGCGCGAGTATAAGATGCTCCGCATCTAAAAGAGTAATTTAATAGAAGAGCAGCATCAAAGGTTGAGCAGGGTACTGATGTAACAGGAGGCACACGGCTTTCATACGTTCAGTGTATTACTGCTTTCACAACAAATAACAGAGTTTTAGTTCGTGACTCGGTTGTGACGACATCGCTCGTAAACGTTCATCTCGATGAATCTATGTCTATTCGCTATATGAACAGGCTTGACAGCGACCATATACCCACCATATGCGGTAGCTGCAGTTTCTATAGCGCAGTCATACATTAGCTGCACTGATATATCTGCTCATGCAGTAACCGCACTCCATGAGAAAGTTAGAGGCAGGACTCAATGTCGCTGGCTTCATAATCGGCGGGACATTAGAAAGCCAGCTGACGCAAAAGCCGAAGTTCCTCGTGTAGAGCTTGGTGTTTTGACGTCGTGAAGATTGTGAAGGAAATAATGAATGCATGGCAGATATGATATAAACATTTCGACGGAATATAACTAAAATGGGAGGAGAAAGTCGTAGAGAGATGAATATAGAGGTAAATCAGTTTATGAGATCTACTTTGATATGTTGCACATGAGAACAGGATGAGAGAGATTGAAAGATGGAGAGAAAAGAGCGGGAAAGGTCGCACTTAACACAGCCCCCATTTTTGGACCGCGACGTGGCCGTGCAGTTCAACCTCCCCGTCGCGTCGCGGGAGTGGCCCACTGGTGTCACATGCAAGGGTGGGTCGAGCGCCGCCTTCGGATAATAAGAAAACGTCTGCCTACCTGCCTGCCTGCTTTAGGCGGTCTCAGTCTCGGTACGCGACATCACTTCCACACCTACTAGTCAAGTATGTTTCCATTAAAACATCAGACGGGCCTTTGTCGCCTTTAGCTGCGATGTCGTCTGTCTACGACACGTAAGAATGGTTTTAAGAGAGATCGGTTTGTTTTCGAGGTGGGCTAGAGTGAACGCCAGGGACTGCCCCCTGAACATTACACCTCAGATAGTCGCCGAGAGCGTGCTGCAGTGTCTACTCACACCGACAGGTATAGCGGAAAGTGTTGCCGGGCGTTCCAATATAAAACAAATAAAATTTTGTGAATGCCTAGCCATAAGCAATAAAGTGATGTGGCCTAGCTTCCGAGGAGCACATGTTGCGTGCGCTTCGGAAGCTAGGCCACATTACTCAACGAGGACAGATGGTGAATCACGAAGACAGATGGACAGAATCAACGAGGACAGATGGTGATGACGATTAGCCCGGTTGGTCTGGCTACTTGGTGTGCACCATGGAAAGAGCGTGATCTCCTGTGTGCAAACACTCGAAGTGTGCTGGCAGTGTTGGATCATGGAATCAGTAAGCCGTGTGACTGTATCTTTTAATTAGCTGCCCGAGTGCCATTATCAGTGTCTTCGTTGCTATGATGCTGCACTGACTTGGCAGTCACTGAAACGGCACATTGTGCTCTTCTTATTGTGAATTATGGAGAAGATGTCTAATCTAAAATACAAGCTGCTCGTATGGCCCGCAACGCAGAGCTGTTTTGAGTGACTAGGAAGGAAGGAAGCAACAAAAGGTTGAAGAGTGACTGAAGATAAAGTAACTCAATTGGCCATGTAAGTTTCAGGTAATTTGGTAGTAATTCTCACTAAAGCAATGCATTGATGGTTAAGTTAGAGCCTAATTTTTATATGTTTCACCACACTCATACAAAAACTCGACATTTCTGAAGCATTGAAGTTGCATAGGGTTATGTTATTTGCATAACGCTACTTCAACAGAACGTGCCTTGTCCCTGTGTGTGTTCGAGTTCAAACGCACCTATGTTCTAATTTAAAGGGTGGAATTCCCAACTAGATCGTGATACATTTCATACGACCAAAACATTTAGCGCCTTTCAATGACGCAACCATGCATTCAGTGCCGAGGTATAATTTGTTCTTTTCAGTCGCGTTTATCCCCAGGGGCTGAGCAATGCAATAAAAATCAAGAGGTGCAGGATAACGTTCGTTTAGGTATATATAGGGTACTGTTTGCTTTTAACCGAAAAAAGAAAATATTCATTGCATACCATGAGTGCCAGCATAGGAAAAGGGTATTCCATACTAGGTAGAAAAATAGTACGTGTTCAAAAAGGAACACACTGGTTCGATGGGAAACAATTGAAAAAGAAAAGGCGCTTCCCGAAATGCAGGTCTTCGACTCCCGGCCGACTTTCGAGGACTATATATAAAACGCTAACGGGACAGTGTGCGGAAATGTGTTTGGTATGTGTGTCCATTTCAAGCAGAACGATTATAGGAGCCCATGAGAAGGAAAACAGTTTACTATTTTTAATCAGGTGTCAAGAGTGCGCGTGCGCTCCGGATTCATAATTGTCGAGGATAGCGTGTGTATGTTTTAATAGGTTGATTAAGAGTACAATTACAAAGAAAAACGCTTGTTTCATTTATTTTTGTAAAGAGGGTACTAATTCACCAATTAGCGTGTTTTGTTAGGCGTTTGTTAAGAAGAGAAACACTGCACGTGAAAAAGTCATTGTCATTCTTGGATTTTTTTTTGCCTAATCCTGATAGCCTTCTCTCCTGTTGGCGACTGTATTCCCACAGGCAATACACGTAGTCTGACTAAATTGTACTAGTCTCTAGCCCTTAGACCACTTGGACGACTATATAAGAGATCTTAGCTTTTCCTTACAATACAACAAAATATTATTCGCAAAAAGAAAAGAAGAAACGCAATCTTTGTTTTTATGTACTTTTAAAACGTTTGCTCTTGAGGCACGACTGTATGAATAGCGTAACTGGATTAAGTGGTCTCAATTATGAAAAAAAAAACATAACTAAATATTCCATGCCTTTTCAAATCTTTCTGTTAGAAAATCAAGTTATTGTCAGCCACGTGCACAGCTGCTTTTATATTTAGGACCATGAGAGTGATGACCATATCTATGTGAATGGTTGTTAGTGTGATGATGTAGTGCGCCACACACACACACACACAAAAACCTGGTTGATCCCTCCGTCCCACGAATCGGTAGAACACGAAAGTGAAACTTGTACTTACAAAAATAGTTAAATGTTTAATGAAAGTTGATATAAGAGAGCTTGCAGAATGCGTCTTGCTGTTTGATGGATAGCACCGTGTGACGTAGAAGCACCTACGTTGTGGCCCTTAGTGATACGTCTCCAGTCCAACGTCTAACGCCCATGATGAATTACTAAACAAACCCTTGGGATCATACATGCCCGTGGCAGTGGCCGTGCCTGTGGTAACTGTACTAGTTAATGGTCAGAGCGTAATCGGAGAAAGTGGTGCGATAGCCAGGACAGTCGTCACTGAATGGACGCTGAATGGGAGCTTAGGTCACCTATGTACCTGCGGAATGTTAGCGTCTTGAATGACACTGCCCACAGGGAGGCAGCGCAGAGCTATTTTTGGTATGGATGGATGCTATGTGTGAGGCCGATTCTAAGGGTGATGTTGCCACCTGACATTGGGTTAATGCATCGACAAAATTACTATTCTACTGGAAACGTGCCTAATGGGACGGACGCCTAGAAAAAAACGTGTTCAAGTAATAAACGTGGATGTCACGGTCATCATGAATTACATCTCTTTAGAAAGAGCACTGAAACGACAGTAATAGACATAAAATGCACGTTTGTAAAGTTTGCAGATAATGTGGCGGTGGCGCATTGTGTAGCGTGCCTGGCTTCACTTGTTGCGGACCGAAAGGTGAAGTGTTCGGCTCCTGTTGAAATAACTTTTTTATTTGCTTTCTGATGCTGCTTATATGAGCAGATAACGCTTGTGCTACAACAGTTGGTAGCCAAGGTGTGACCATGGGTATCAAGCTTTACCAATGCCAATCGTCATTAACTATCAACACTACAACACCCGCCAAAGTCGGTCAGTGCTAATGAGTGGTGGTGGTATGCAACTAAACAAAGCAGATGAAGTCACATTAACTAATGCGTGTTAGACTACACTGCACCTTCAAGATTGGGCTATATTTTTGGTAAGAAATTGTACTCCATTACTGGATGCGCCAAGGAAAATGTTTTCAAGAGTCGTAAGAGAAAAGCGAGGAAGGTGCACAACGTTGAGCCCAAATGAGAATAAATACTAATGACCTAATCTGGAATTTTACATACCAGAAGGACGACATCATTATGAGAGATGCATTTAACGAAGGCTCTTGAAATTTCTATCATCTGCTGTTCTTTAACATGCACTGACATTACGCAGTACTTGTGCATCTAGCATCACAGTTCCACCGAAATGTGACCCACGCGGCCGCGATCGAACCCACAACCTTCAAGTAAGCAGCCGCGCACCATAACCACTGCTTCAGCGCGGCGGATCCGTATGACTACTCTGCACTGCAGAAGAGGAAAGACCGAGATGCACAACGAAGGGGGAGGTGCACAGAAAAGAATGAAAGAAGTTGAAGTTTGCGGTTCCAAACTCAAGCAGATCGAAGTAGCGAATGATGAACAGTATAGAAAAGAGGCTAAAGAACCAGAATACCTAAAAAAAGGACAGTGACTGTGACTATGGAGAACACGAAGTAACAGTTAACACGTGTTAACTTGCCCAAATAGCAGTTCTTCAGTGTGTGTAAGGTCATGTCTACCCAGCGACGCAAAACTGGTCTTTCGTATCCTCGTGCGTTTAACAATGTATAGAACATTTTCCCTATACCTCCTCTACGGAAAGGCAACGAAATTGGGCACAAGATTGTTGACTTCATGATAAAGCCTTGTAATATTAGGTAACTGCTTGGTATGTAATAGAAAGAAAATCTGAACGACGCATTAAACTATGTGAGAGGTACCATGCGCAGTACCATGCGAGAGGTACTGGTACCTCTCACTAGTACCAGTACGATACCCAGCCCCTTCATCACTTGAAGTAACACGGTTATGGCGACGCTCTATTCCAGGAAGAGCAAGATGGCGCCGATGACAAAGACGAACGATACAAATAGGGATAATGGTTATTTACAAATGGCGAATATGAAGTCCAATGAATGCTTACACTATATTCATATATTTAAAGTTGTATACTATGACCACTACCTGCAACGACGACAGTCTGTTGAGGAGTCAGTACGTAGAAATAAATAGTGTAGCAGTAGCTCTTTACGTGTAACGTAAATTTCTGTGAGCTGATGCGTTCAAAGGCGCCAGAGAATGGAACTGCCGAACTTGAAGAATAAAAAAAAAAATCTCTTTTTGCAATGTCTCGATCAATAGGTCCACGTGAAAAAAAAAAGCACTTGTAAAGAAACAAAGGAAAAAAGAACGAGACTGAGATAAAGAATGATTCGGCTAGCGAACGCTGTCGAAAGAGAGAGGGACAAAGTACGCCTAACGGGAGCAGATTCGGCGGCGGCACAGCGTTCGAAAGCGTCGCATCAGGGGCTCTAGCACCGGGCGCGGAGGTCATCCCGCTTTGTCCGGCCTGACGCGAGCTGACATCAAATTTGGCGTATAAGCGAAGGCTGCCAGAACGGATAACGCAGTTCAATCCAACCGGAAGAGGAAGACCGCTTTCAGGGAAAGGAGGAAGGGGAGGGGGGTTGAGAACGATGGGCTGCCGCCAGTGTTGCTCGAAGCCCCACTAAATCCATGAAGACGAAGGATGGGGGGGGGGGGGGGGGGTTAAGGCGGGAGCCTTCAAAGAGGAGAGAGACGGTGAATAGAGGTCTAGCGGCAAACAGCTACAAGACAAAGACGGGCGGAAGCGAAGAAACAGAGCCGATAGCGGCGCCGGTATATGGCACGGAAGAGGCGCGGGAGGAGATGAAGCCCCTCGCATGCCACGCGTGCCGTCCGGAAGTGGATGGGATGCAACGACGTCAACGAGAAGTGGAGAGGAGGGTACGCAGAGATTTTGCGCCGTGAAAGAAGCCGGCTGAAGCATTCATTCTCCTTGTGCGTCGCGGGCTTCGGCAAAGAGCCTCCACCGCTTTGCTTAGGTGGTGGTGGTGGTGGTGGTGGTGGTGGTGTTGCAAAGGCGGGGTTAGCCTGGTCTAAAAGGCCGGCAATTCTTCCGCCTGAGCATCTCTTAAATTAAAGGGGTCAGTCACCAAATGTCACTCAGTCCAGTGTCTCGCAGGAAAGTCACCAGGATACGTTGCACGCTCTTCCTCGTCGCCGTGGCTCCTTCAGGAAAAATGACATCTTCCAATGCCCCGTGCTTGTGACAACCTTTCTGCAAGCTGCGTGTCATCTCTTTTCTTTCTCTGTGAAACTGCGGGCACAACCAAATAAAATGTTCGATGTCACTGATGTCACCACAAACAGCAGAAAACGGGAAAGCGCCTCGCCCAGTCTTGAATGTCCAAGCCGGCGTGTATGCGTAGTCGGTTCTTATCCGATAAAGCAGTGTCGCTAGTCCTCTCGAAAGTCCGTTGATTACGCAATGCTGATGCGGAAACTTGTGGATCGCCCTGAAGTGATTGCGTGTAACATTCTTGTTGTTCTGGTAATTTTTAGGAGCTCTTATTTTTGCAACGCAAGTTCGCGCTTCGCGTGCAAGGGCATGGGTTTTTAAATGCGAAGCATTTCTCAGCGAACTTCGGCGACTTTGAGCGTATCTGCCTGCCTGCCTGCCTGCCTGCCTGCCTGCCTGCCTGCCTGCCTGCCTGCCTGCCTGCCTGCCTGCCTGCCTGCCTGCCTGCCTGCCTGCCTGCCTGCCTGCCTGCCTGCCTGCCTGCCTGCCTGCCTGCCTGCCTGCCTGCCTGCCTGCCTGCCTGCCTGCCTGCCTGCCTGCCTGCCTGCCTGCCTGCCTGCCTGCCTGCCTGCCTGCCTGCCTGCCTGCCTGCCTGCCTGCCTGCCTGCCTGCCTGCCTGCCTGCCTGCCTGCCTGCCTGCCTGCCTGCCTGCCTGCCTGCCTGCCTGCCTGCCTGCCTGCCTGCCTGCCTGCCTGCCTGCCTGCCTGCCTGCCTGCCTGCCTGCCTGCCTGCCTGCCTGCCTGCCTGCCTGCCTGCCTGCCTGCCTGCCTGCCTGCCTGCCTGCCTGCCTGCCTGCCTGCCTGCCTGCCTGCCTGCCTGCCTGCCTGCCTGCCTGCCTGCCTGCCTGCCTGCCTGCCTGCCTGCCTGCCTGCCTGCCTGCCTGCCTGCCTGCCTGCCTGCCTGCCTGCCTGCCTGCCTGCCTGCCTGCCTGCCTGCCTGTCTGTCTGTCTGTCTGTCTGTCTGTCTGTCTGTCTGTCTGCCTGCCTGCCTGCCTGCCTGCCTGCCTGTCTGCCTGTCTGCCTGCCTGTCTGTCTGTCTGTCTGTCCGTCTGTCTGTCTGTCTGTCTGTCAAGCCGCTTACGTTTGTGTGCTCTCGTGGTCACCCTCTTAACTTGGCGTGGGATGATATGTAAGGTTTAACGTCCCAAAACCACCATATGATTATGAGAAACGCCGTAGTGGAGGGCTCCGGAAATTTGCACTGCGATGGGGCAATTTGCACTGCGACGGGCAATTTGCACTGCGATTGCACACTTGCACTGCGATGGGGCAAACCGGCAGGCTGACGCCTATATGGTTGCGACGACGTTTTGTGCATGAGGACGAAGTCGCGGAGTCCTTCCCCGAGCGAGCGAAGATGGTAATACAGGGGCCGAAAAGTATAGGTGTATATATGGCTAGGTTTTGATGCTGGGCCATAAATTGTCGGCTAGGGAGCGATGGATCCGAGAGCATCTCTTCAGACTGCATCCTGGCGTAACCCCACTGCTGTTTTCCAATGTTTAACGAAATAAGTATACTACAAAAGTGCCAAATGGTCATTTATTGTGTTGTATGATTGAATAACTTAATGAATATATGAGCTTTGGTGGCCGGCTGCACCTTACCTATGAAGGCAATATCTTGGTCCCTTCGTGATTTCAATTCATACTGAAATATGGCAACTAGATTGTATCTAAAAGAGAGGAATATCTTGTTGCTCTGGTGAACTGTGTGTTAGTGCGCAATCTTGACGCAATTCTTAATATACACACCATCGATATTTACAGTAACGTATCTCATCACATGTTTACAGGACTAAAAGCTGAACAGAAAGCACTGTTCATGATCAATATTCTTTAAGTGTGATTCATCACGCTTGAATAACAACTGATAATAATTTCAGTAGCAAAACTAAGATTTCACCGTTCCTTTACTGTCTCATTATTAATACAGCTTTGTCTTCTATTCGCCAAGTGAGCGATGAGGTATTGCTCAAAGGTAGCTAACTATCTAATCGAGTCGAATGTGTTTACTATTACCAGTTGATTCTCTTCCTTTAAAGCTGTGGTGGTGTCAATAACAACTGCCACATAAGTATACCATGGCGTGGGTTGTGGAAGGAAATGTCCAGCACACTAGGCATACAAAACCGATCGTATTTATAGTCGCGAATAGCGTTGATGAATTATATGAGGGATTTAACGTCCCAAACCACCATATGATTATGAGAGACGCTGTAGTGAAAGGTTTCGGAAATTTAGACCACCTGGGGTGTGCACCCAAATCTGAGTACACGGACATACAGCTCAAATAGCATTAATCAGCAGCTTCTGCTTAATACGTACGCCTGAATTTCAGTTCGGGAGGGCACACAACTCGATCCGTCCGAGGTAGTGGTGGCAGCAGTGCGTTTGACTTCCCCCCACGAGAAAGCGCACCATTGAACCGATCGTAAATGTATAAAGAGGCCGCCTCTATAGAGATCTATTGGTCTATGTGGATACCCACTCGCATAGCCAGAATGAACGCCATTAGTAGCCCGTCGCTTCCTAACAGCAGCGATTCCTTTTGTCACGAATGAAAAGCGCTGATCCACTCGTATCGTGTCTTCTCTCTATCACCTGCCCTCCATTGACTCTGCTCAGCCTTTGTTCGCACGATATCTGTCTGCGCAGGTGCAGTTAAGGGCGACCGATGTCCGACCGCACAGGGTCCGTGATTAGCGCTGTAGACATGGTCGCCCGTTCGTTGACCCTTCGGACAAAAAGCTGTGCGCATTCGCTTACGCGTACCTTACGGTGTCAAGGAGACTTTAGAATGCAAGCTCTTTGGATCACCAGGTGAAGCGCAAGTGTTTTTCCCAGAGAATGCAGACAGAACAACGCCAACAAAACAAGAGGGGAATAGTAATTGTGGGAGTTGGACGTAACAAGAAATTGAGAAATGATAAAGAGGGAAAGGGAGGGATGTGAACCGATCCAGGATAACTGGTTTGCTACCCTGCACGGGGGAACGAGGCGGGGGAGCTTAAAAGAATGAGAGGAAATAGTGAAATGACAGATAAATCACATCACACAGCCCCTACGCAAACACACAGTCAGTCAGAGTCGATTGCTCTCGTGTGGTGCGTGACAATGCTGTGTCGCAGCCACTTGTCCAAGTCCGAAACCACGGTGTAATTAAGAGAGATGCCGTAGTTGTGGGGTCCCGGAATTCCGACTATATGCGTGTTCTCTTATGGGTGCGTAAACCCGAGTACAGAAGCCTCTTCCCCTTTGCCTTCATTGAAATGCAGTCACGACATCTCTGAATCAATCCAGCGATAGCGGTCGAGCCCCATAGCCACTAGACTGCTGTGACGGGTCGGACAAAAGAAAGAAGAGTGGACACATCACGTGTGCTGTCGTGTCCATTCTGCGACGCTCGTGTTGGAAACAGCGGCGCACGTGCTTTGTGTACTCTTGCCTAGTCATTGTTCTGTCGTGCTATTTTGTGTATTATTATTTACCAATTTGGCCAGTTCACAAACATATACAGGAATTCATTTTCCTCGAAATCACTCTTCAATGTGAGTGAGACGCAGGATGTCTGTCCGAATCCCTTTCTTTATGACATTTGGGTCTGTACTTTCTCTTTGGCCAGCACAGGGCATCAAACGAGATATTTTTATTCTGGTGAACGTTGCCTTGTTCTGCATATAATTTACACGCAAGTGCGATCACGCTTACAAATGAGAACCTCATGGTCATCATTTTGCAATTGGGCATTCATGGCATTGCCAAAGCCAAGCGTGATCTAGGCCAACCAATGCTGCTCCTGCTGCAGAGAAGAAAAAAAAAAAACAGTGAGGGCGGGGTGGTATAAGGGCGACAAGCCATTAAAACAGACACGAAAAGTGTTAGCACATTCAGTGACTTATGCGAATTTTCCCTTTATGACTCACATCTGGTACCTAATCGACCTATAGGCATGGTGTACACTAAACGCATGTGGGGCGTGCGAACGTACGGTAAATATTGGGAGCCCAAAAATAAACGATGAGGGAGCCGACGCCTCTTCGTGCTCGCCTGTTTCTACGCAGCCTCCCAGGAGAACACAGCGACTATGGAAAACTACCGCACGCAAGTTTTTCAGCCTTGCGAAGGTTTGTTTTTACAAAAGATGCTTTTTCGTACACGTCACCGATCCTCCAAAACAGCAACGGCATGCCGCTGCTGTGGGCCCGAATACGGCTTTATGTTTGTCGAGTGTATATATTGCAGAACAATTACATGGAATTAGATATGATCAAAGGTTACGAACAGGGGAAAAAAGTACCGGTCTTGATCAGAAGTCCGTTCAATAAGTTGCATTCAACAAATGCGAAAAAACGTGAGAAACCTACTTAAGCACGTGAGTAATTATTGCTTCCTGAACAATCCACGGTAGCAACGCAACCTGCTTTTGAGTACAACTGCATACTCCGACTGCCATGAGAGGGTGGTGATGTCTGCTCTTTTATTATCACGCAGATGTCTACAGAATATATTACCTCGGCAACAACGTACCGCTTTTGTAACTTGCATGGATTCGTTTCTGTATAATCACCTTTCTGCAGTCGCGTTCAGTCCTCTCATTTATTACGAAGGAACACTTTAAAAATAATATGTGGGGTTTAATATCCAAAAAACCACGGTATGAGTATGACGGACAACGTAGTGGAGGGCTCCGAAAATTCTGACCTCCTGGTGTTCTTCTACACATTACATGGGTCACCAGCATTTCGCCTTCATCATAAAACGATCGCCATGGCTGAGAGTGATACTGCGACCTTCAGATCACTCCCGCGGCGGAGAAAAAAAAGCCCAACATTCAAGGTTTTGCTAGACACCGAAAGACTATTTTTACTGTCACCATTTCCCGGCATTTGTTGTTGTTGAAAAAAAATGCGATGCTGAAGTATCATTCTGCTTCTTCATTCTCAGTGCAAAGATGTCTGTCCATAGTTTGTCAGCAAAACAGAGTACATCATTGGTATTGGCGCAGCTGTGTGACTATGCATAACACTACATAACGAAGAAAGAAATGAAATACATCAGTTTCTGAAAGTTTCACACGAGTGGAGGGTGGCCACCATGTACTGTGGGTTTCTATACGTTCAAACAATTTGGCTGCTCGTATGTCGAATTAGAAATGTGGCTTGTGGCAAAGAAACTTCTCGTACACTGACACAATGAAAGTGGTGTATAAAAACTTATTTGATTTGTTTGTAGCCCCAAAAGTGGTGTTGACGAATCTAAATATTGTCATTTTCAAGCATGCTTAATTTATTTGACGACATCTCACAAAAAATTTTCAAATGAAGTTTGCAGAAATTAAAGTCATTATCTTATAAATATGATGGGAACAAATTGATAAAACGTGTGTTTTCTGTCGTTTTTTGGTCTGTAATAACAAGTTTGTTAAAGGGCCCCTAAACCCCATCGAGTTCAAATGGCGAGACAATGGTTTCTTTCTCGGTACTTGCTTCAGTACTCTATTTTTATACAAGCGATCTCTCCTCCTCGAAGCTTACTTCTTCTGAAAACAGGACGAATGCCAGAACTAAGCGCCGAGCTAAGAAGCATTTCGACCTTCCCAATTTTCGACCTTCCCAAGTGCAGGGTAGAAAACCGGACGTGTGTCTAGTTAACCTCCCTGCCTTTCCTTGCATCTTTATCGCCACGACCAGTTGACATACCAAACCGTGAAACTTCACCACCTTTTAATACAAAAAGGCCATGACATCGTCTTTCAGTGGTTACCTGGGCATAGTGGTATAGGCGGCAATGATTCTGCAGATCATGCTGCTCGCACGTCACATAAAGAAGCGAACAGCGTTCCGATTCCGCTTTCAAGAGCGGATGCGGCGAGGCAGATTCGTCAACTGGCCCGCAGTCTCACACTGACTGAGTGGAACACACCAAGCATACGACGTACAAGACTGCACGAGCTTGACCCTTCACAACACCTTCGGCCTCCACCCGGCCTACATCGACGTGCAGCTTCGCTTCTCTATCGCCTTTGGCTGGGAGTTGCTTTCACGAAAGCTTATACCACGTTAATCGGAATTACTGACAGTGCGGCGTGTGATGTTTGCGGCACCGACGAAAATATCGAACACCTGCTGTGCCATTGTCCTCGATTTGCCTCATACAGACAAGTACTTGCCAACGCAATGCGGCGACTGGATGATCGGCCTCTTTCTGTGCAGGTGCTATTACAGCAACGTCCACATGCCTCGACAGCCCACAAGGCAGTGAAAGCCCTGCTGTGTTTCCTGAGAAAGACAGGCTTGTGTGAACGCCTCTGACATGCGGTAGAGTTCTACATGCTGCATTGAAATGACTGTCAGTCTCTCTCCCACTCCTTTTTTTCTTTTCCATCTCTTCCCTCTTTCTCAGCTTTCTTGTCCCCTTCCCTAATCCTCCAGTATAGGGTAGCCAACCGGATGTCTTTCTGGTTAACCTCCCTGCCTTCTCCCTTTTTGTTGCTTCCTCCTCCTCCTTCATCTCTCTCTCTCTCTCTCTCGACTGCACGCTGCCAAATGTGCTTGCGCAGTCGCAAACGCAAAAAAAAAAACGAAGTGGGATCAGTTTATCGTGCATGATAGTAATGTGTGACAGTCGAGACTGGGCATGCGAATTCACGGCAAAGCAAGTTAGTTGATGATTCACAACAGATATCGTTCGTATATTGACACATTGAGAGCGTATCCTATGCTGACGTCACGTTAACAAGCTGCTGGCGTCACAGATTGTGCCACAAGGACGGGAAACACAGGAAGAGAATAACACGCTCATTTTTCATATTTGCAGCGGTTGTTTAGTGTCTCTTTATTTTATAAAAGAACAAGCATTAAAAATGCCGCTGCCACACAGGCGCCCTTCTGGAATACGCTTGGAAAGATTTAATGGTAATGAAATTAAATTTCACCTGCTTTAACCAGTACATAATACAAGAAAAGAAAACCAAATCGAGTGAACAACGAGTCCAAACATTACAGAAAATCGAGAGATTCAGGCTGAAGGCGCCGTCGCGTAGATAAATCGATGTCACTACTCACCGAAATTCGGAATAGTCAATCCAATGTTGATTCCACGTCTTCAAGAGAACAACGCTGTCAGCTGTAATCCTACTTGTATACTGCTTTTTCTGCAGCGCGGTTATAGTGCCGACACACGAAAAATTTACTGAACTGCCAATGTTTTTTTTTCAGCTGTCAGACAAAAATCTTGCGTAACACATTTGTAACGTAGCGAGATGGATCTACATGGACAAAAAGTAGGTGTGGAGCTAGAGAGTGGGGCGGTATGCCTTAGAACTGGTTTTCGCGCCAGACACGCGGTGTGGTCTGAAGCGAGTCAGGGCGTTCTATGAAAAGCAAGCTCCAACTTGCAAGTTACGCGCAAGCGCAGTTTACTGAAGCAAACAAAGTACACCATTCTGCGGACGCTGCTGTGGTGCAAGCAGCTCGATCCCTTTCTCTTCCTTCGGCTTGGCTTCGCAAGAAAGTGTGATGGCAGCCAGTACTGATGGATTCGGCTTGTAAAAAGTGGGACTTGACTAAAAATAACTGCCATAATAAACTTAAGAAAGAGAATGAAGTCGGGTGAAAAAATACCTCGTCAATAACATGCCAAGCCTTCCACCAACTGCAATATCTGACGCAAGCCACACCCTTTCTTTACAAGCTATTAGCGGAGGTCGCCAGAGATCGCAATGATTAGCAAAAAATTAAAGCCACTTTCATGCCTCTAAAAGTTGTGTGAACGATGGAAATAGCAAGTGAATGCCATCAGCTGGCAATGAAAGCCTGTAAAAATTGAGCGAATTAGCAGCATAGCTGGCAACAAGCGCGATGAACGCTGATTGAGTTTATTTATTTCTTTGTTTATTTTCATTGTCCTAATTCTCTCATCGTTCCGCCTTTTTACAGTGGGTATACTCTTTTTCTGTGGGGCATGCCCACTGCGTTTTGGGCGGAAGATATCGGCGATACTCCAAGCCTAAACAGCTCAGCTATTAAAAATAGAAGGGAAACCAGAGCGAAACACGCTAACGTACACGATAAAGTGAAAGGTTCGTAAGTGTATGTCCCGTATAAAGAAAACGTTATCTATAAAACCTGCCTGCCACAAGACCTCCCTGCCTTTCCGCATTTTTCTTCCTTCATGCATTTACTATGAATCGGTCAATCACTGCACTACAAAGATCAATCGCTAGAATAATGACTTATTGTTTATTTATTTCTTATTTACTGCTTGTTTTAAAGTTTCTAATAAAATCAAATATGGAAGGAAGGATGGCGGTTCAGACAACCCCAAGCTCTCTGGTCTTGGTACTCGGACACCACCATGAATATACGCCACTCCCTCCTCTTTGACGTCAAGGAGAGAGCTGCTTCTATGGTTCCTGTTGTTCTGTGGAGGAATCTCTGGGTACTCAGGGTAAGACGTATTGGCTACTTCAATTCTCTTGTCGAGTTCGCCTCTCTACAATGTGCCTGCTATGCTAACAAAATTCTCATTTGCTAAGTTGCACGCCGTCACCCCGGTGTCAGTTGCCCTTCTTGGTCAAACATACCTATTGGTCGCGTCTTTCTTTATACTCCTATATTACCCTTGTGGTCACTTCATTGTCATTGTCGTTATACAGCTGCCACTGAATGCCCACTTGGATGCATTAAAAGAGATGCGAAGTATGTGAAAAGGAGAACAAAAAAAAAAGAACTTTATGCATGGATTGATTGGTATGTGGGGTTTAACGTCCCGAAACCACCATATGATTATGAGAGACGCCGTAGTGGAGGGCTCTAGAAATATCGACCACCTGGGGTTTCTTAGCGTGAGCCCAAATCTGAGCACACGGGCCTACAACATTGCCGCTTCCATCGGAAATGCAGCCACTGCAGCTGGAATTAGATCGCGCGACCTGCGGGCCAGCAGTCGAGTAGAACTATATGCATGGGCACAAAAAGAAACTAAACAAAAAACAATGAACATAGGGAGGGGGGAGCGTAGGCATGTGAGTGGATAACTCAAGAAGGGCCTACGTAATATCGCCCAGTACCACCGATCTTGCTAGCGTGGTCACTTTTGCAAACATACACAGTGTGGCTCTAACCGCCCTTCCCGCCGACCTCAATTGGGATAATTGACAAAGCTTCGAGTAGCATGGAATGGTAGGAGGAGTTAGGAAAAAAACAGGGGCTGAGGAGCAGTCTGTGGATCAACTCGAGCCAATAACGCTGCCACTAAGTTGCGTCTCTTATGACCACTGGATGGAAAACTCCACCCAGTATAAATGCGGCTACGGCAACGCGTAAACGTACATGTATGCCTAAAGCTACCCTCTCAGCGGTGACTCGAGGTACGAATGTGCGCATGCGATCCCGTGTTTTGTTTGTGTACGCGCAAAGTGCCAGCCGGAGCGGCGGCCATACAAAACGCGCGCACAAGATTGCACCCGCCTCACTCGTAGCTATATAGAAGGAGCCACGTCAACTTTGGTTCGCTGCCTACGGCGCAGTCATAGAAGTGCACTTATCCTGCTATCGGGGAGGCATTCATGAGCTGCCCGGGAATGCTTCAATATTAGTGCACGCCCACCGAAAACGAAAAAAAAAATTGCGCACGAAGGCACCAGCGAATGAACTTGTGGGGAAGAGAGGGAGATCTCACAATGTCATTGGTCTTGCGGGGTGGCAGCCACTGCGAAACCGCGGTAGGAGCTAAAGTTGTGGGGTCCAGGAAGCCGGTTGCAGTTTGGCGCCAGCTCTGAAGTCCATGCGCCAACGCAATCCTGAGAAGTGGGGATATCGCCGAGCACGTATCCGTGATAGATCGCCCGATGCTGACGAACTCAGCGCCGTCGGAAGAAGGAGTCCCGTTTCAAAACTGCCGCGGTGTTGTATGGCAGTCTGAGGGTGCGCGCCGCGGGCTTTTTCTATGTGCGCTAGACATTAGACACTGGAGGGGGAAAGCCGTCAACGGTACAGTGGAATGCCTGAAGCTCTCCAGAATACTTTTACTTGGTGTCTTTTTTGGCTTTTATGGTTGCGAGAAGCAGTGGGGTGTGTGGTGTAATGGACGCGAAGGGGCCGTATAATGTCGAGAGCAGATATTTGGGTCGGTTATTTCGCGAATCATGCCTACACTTTTAAATCTCCCAATTCAATTGCGCGTGAGCATATTTCCTCATAAATAATTACAGGGAAAACTGTTATGAGATCACAACAATGGTCGGATGCGCCGTAGCTGTCCGCTGCCAGTGTTTATAACCATTATCACACAAAATCAAGAAAAAAAGTAAGTAAATAAAAAACACCATTGGCAAATCAGGGTTCGAAACCGGGTCCCCTGCATGCCAGCCCAGTATTCTACCACTGAGTCACGCCGGTGCTTGAGACTACGTTGGAAACTGGCCTTATAGGCTTGATGTCGGGAAAGGAATCGCGTACATATAAGTAATAAAGTGTTTTGAAACAGCCAACGAACAACCAGGCGTCCGCAGCTTTCGTTTTGTTTTGTTTTGTTTTGTTTTGTTTTGTTTTGTTTTGTTTTGTTTTGTTTTGTTTTCCCTTGGACCGGTCTTCTGCTCTCCCCTAGTAGAGCACTGGGTACTCTAGCTTGTTGAACACTTTTTCTATATACACACACTGGGAATTGTAGAGTGGACCATCATGTGCTGAACTCCTTCACAAAAGCTTCAGGCATAATTCTTGATCATCGTCTAATACAGCATAAAAGAAAAATTGCACAAAATTATTTGCAAGCGTGTAGCAGGTACCACGCTTCTCCGAAGCATCACGAAGGATGGCATAGGGAATGCCTCCCTACAGCACAAAAATAATGGTAATTATTGGCTCAGTGGGTACCCTGCAAGTTTTCTTGTTGTAGTTACCCAAAGACTGTATAAGGCTCTGAAAGGCCATTTTTCCCGCTTTTTCTTTCACTGTGCTGCGCATTCACCGCAGGCCTTATAATTTTTGAATAGCTAAGAATATATATATAACTATTTATTTATTATTTATTAAATTATTACGTCAAAATTAACTATAATATTAGTTAGTTTAGCGTCAACCATACACAGCTTTACGGACAGCAGTGAGAGGCTGAGAAACAAGTTTACCAGACCACTGTGAGAAAACAGTAAAATGTAATAAAAGGACAGGTAGGCTATTTCGGTCTGGTGCAAATGATCGTCACAAGTTAGGCCAATCAATTACGATGCCGTTGGACAAGGGTAATACATAAGACAGTGACGTTGGGATGAAAGATGAATGACTGGAACGACAAGAAACATTTCCAATTACCAACTTTTCCTTCACCCAAGAGCACGTATCTCTACTCTTTTTATCTTCATGATGGGAGTTTCAGCCATGAAATCAGTCCATGAACGCGGAATTAAACTTACCAAAATAATTAATTATGCCGACCAAATTATTTGTATACGCAAGGGCGAAATAGAAAAAAATATTCTAGGACTGGCATTCCTTCGCCGTCATGGCCTATTTTAGCTTGTCACGTGCCCAAATACACGTGTTCGCACGCTTTCAAAAAACCCTGAATTGACCCGCCTAATTGCAAAGAAAAAAATACATCCGATCCCCATCGGAGTTTTAACAACACAAGTTTCCAGTCGCAAGCGCGCTCCATCATTGAAAATATTGAACGACGAAAAAGTAATGAAACTTATTTATTCATTGTGCGCGCGCCATTCTGCGCAACAGCATTTAAATGGGCACAATTAAGCCAGGTATCGCTTTGCAAAACAGGGGAATCGCACCAGTACATGACGAACGCGAAACAAATGTTTTTTTTTTAATGAACTGGCTGGCTCATTTTGGATGTCCAAGATTAAGCCATCATAGCTCGGGCTGCGCGTTTAGTAAGTGTACATTGAATAAGTCTACACGTCCAAAACAAAGGAGCTGCGCTATTTTAACGAAGCCTGTCCTTCCAGTCGGTTCACTGCTGCCCGGACGAATTGTACCATTCTCATCGGCATTATGACCAAAAATACCGAGATTATTGGGCTCTAATCAGGCACATTAATCTGCTTTGCAAAGGCCTTCTATATCGACGGGGATCATTACTGGAGAATGAGAACTGCACATACTCGTGTGCATTACGCGCTACATCTCGGTGCTAGGAAATCAGATAACACGCCAGACACAGTCATACATGTACGCCTAACTGCAATCACACAGACGCAGCCATCCAACCAGACAACGTAGAGGGAGATCAAAATAAAGAAAGCAGCTCATTTCAATAACCATCGAAGGCAACCTATGGCCCTAATGACATGAGAAAATGCTAAAGGACAATGAAGGATTGTGAAGATAGCATATAAAAATAATATATTACTAAAAAAGACAGCTGTGCAGGTAACGTATCAGGTGCACAATCGTACACAAGACCACCGAAGCCGAAAATCAAGAGCTGGTAGATATTAATGAAACCGCCCACATCTAGTGCTTCAGGACCATCGAGGCTGGACAGAAACTACGATTTGTTCATAACCTTTTTATCTATTTTGTGTTTACCATATCGATTACCTCTAAGCACCAGACATGTGCGTCGCTCAGTGCTTAGCCAGAAGATATTTATCGGCATTTTAGGCTTGGCTTTATAATTATGCACTACATTGTCGTACAAGGGTCAGCGCTCTCTGAAATTGAGGCCATGACTTTAACGACGTTGACACTGTCTAGCATAGCACATGCACATTGAACGCGCCGAGATAGATCCAGAGATTATAAATGACATGGAATATATGTACAGTAATTGCGGTATCTACTAAACTGGTGTTTTTACTCTGCTACCATGCACATGTTTTGTTTATTTAATGCGCAATATACTGTTGGCCCAACGTGTTGCATACTTTCGAGGAGGGTTGATATCTGTGTAATAAAATAGTAAATTGACATGCAGTCTATAAAAAAATTTAGAAAAATTGACTGCATTAAAATTAACAAAATCATACGAAAGAAAAGACAGCCAAAACAACGCACAGAAAGACAGGAAAGCAACAATGACGCAATGTTCACATGTTAGAGTCAACAAAAGCTCTTCTCCATATATCGTATAGGTTGATGTCTTCGCGGCATACTTTAGTGATGACGTCAGCGGCAACCGCACGAAGGGGCGCACTACTGTGGTGCCGCTGGTGGCCAACGCGAAGCTTGTCGTCCCGCTATTGTCAATTCCTTCTCCTCGCAATCTGATTATTATGTGGAGTTTAACGTCCCGAAACCACCATATGATTATGAGAGACGCCGTAGTGGAAAATTTCGACCTTTTGGGGTTCTTTAACGTGCACCCAAATCTGAGCACATGGGCCTACAGCATTTTTGCCTCCATCGAAAATGAAGTTGGCACAGCCGGAATTCGATCCCGCGACCTGCGGGTCAGCAGCCGAGTAGATTAGCCACAAGACCATTGCGGCAGCGTTTCTCCTCGCACTCTCCTTGCTATCACCGTCTTTCATCCTCCAATACACACCGCGTTCACTCTTTTTTGTCCTCGTTCGCTCTAGTGGTTACGACGGCGCCGACGCCACTCAAAGCAAAAAGGGGCGCCTACGAGTGGCTTTTCTGAAAGAACTGGTGGCCGTTTATTGATGAGGCAACGCGAACTGTGTTGGATCTTTTGGCTACCCGCAAATACAGCGATGTAAAATTCGTTACATGTTCTCACAGAAACCGCCAGTGCTCCAGTGCTGCGCAGACCGCCCCGTACATTGCTGGCATCGCGAAATACGCGAAACACAGACAGCACTGTTGCGATAGAAGAGCCAGCCGCTGAGACCCGTCTGGTCCTGCATGCGCCCAAGCTCAGACGATGGGGGTAGTCTGCGCAACGAAGGAACAAAGCGAGGTCAAAGGCTAGTGGCTCGTGATATAGACAGACTCCGCGTTCGTTCTCTTTCGTCCTTTTAATGTTTCGCTCTGTCTGTTTCACCGACGGCGATGCTGCTCAACGCTGGAATGTTCGCCTAAAACTACGCCCAAGGAAAGCTAGCGGTGAACTAATCATTGCTTCCTCTTATATTTCGGTACACTCAAATATTCCATTATTACGTTAACGACTTGACAAAAGACTCGTTTTCAGCGCTATAGACTGGTTGCACACAGTCGCTGATTGGTTCTAGCACAGTGCTTACCACGACACTGGAAAAAACTTGCCTGTTCACCGTATAGAGAATAATAAGATCCCGAGAGGCAGCTTACATGAATATGGCACGAAACATTGGATGTAAGGCGTGCGGTCTCATTATCGTGCGTGAAGACTCACCTTCCCCGTTTCTCAGGACGAGTCTTCACAAGCTGGTGCAGCCTAGCCTCGGACTTTCCCGTCTATTCGGCACCAGTCGTTTTTTCGAGACTCCGTGATCTGAGCCTTGAAGTGCAGAACCGATGTGGCTTTCTAGGTTTCAGTCATTATGAAATCGTAAAGAGGAGTGCACTGTGTGTGCGTTCGGCAGCTGGCCGGATTGGTCATGACTGTTTTCTTGAAACGCTGCAATGAAAGAGGAGAGGGCAAATAAAATCACATAACCACAGCTCACACAGGGAAGTGTTTTAGTTATGAAAGTAAAGAAATGTATGTTGACGAAAGTCAACGTGATGAAATACATATTCGATGTATACATTTTGTATACATAATGCATGCATTTTAGTTTACTATAATTGGAATAATAATTATGTGTTACGGTGCGCAATGATTGCACAACATTTCTGCGTTAATTTTATCCCATCAATAACTTCATAGCGTTTCTGAAACAATGGCTTTTTCGCCAGACTTTCCATTTATGATGCGAATCACTTTAGTGGTTCGGCTTGAAGTTGTTAGTGTCTCATGTCGCCCCGTTGTGTCATATAGTCACTATCAATCTTAAAAATGGGTATGTGCCAAAAAAAGTGGTTATGTCCAACTACTCGCCACTACTGCCCTAAAAAATGAAGAAGGCAAAAGTTAGCCCAACAAATAGCCAGAAATTCATAAACCGATTTTTTTCGCAGTCCTTTCTGATTGGGTGTGAGCCATAGGGGAGGCATCCTCATGATCATCATCAAATCGCAGATGACGGTAGTGCAGCTGAAACTACCTTCGTGGCATGTCATAGAAAACTGAAACCAAGCATGCAGAGAAAAACATGGCTCATCCCTGTATGATGCGGATTACTAAAGCACGAAAGTGAAACGAGTCATCGCAGAGGTTGTTGAGCATTATTATGCATTGCTTTGCCACATGCGCAAAAGAATGATGGGTATAGCAATGAACTGTAATGTCACGCGAAGAATGGCCAGCAGCTCTAAACTCGCAGATGACTCCTAAAACAGAAAGAATGCGCGAAAAGAACATACACAGGGCGAGAGTGAACTACCAACTATCCCAGATCAACACTGTGATGAGTGTGCTGCTCAAACAAAAAGAAAAAACGCGCAGAACGTATGCACGAGTATACACAAGACGAGTGTGAACGGACGGTCATATCTGGGTTTCGACATTTGAAAACTGCAATATAATAACTAGACGCTGTTGCGGAGGGCCCCGGAAATTTCGTCCACCTGGTGTTCTTTAACTTGCGCCTAAATTAAAGCACACGGTGAGAGCGAACTAACGACTGCTGCAGTTACCCTTTGTGTCTGATCTACACGCTTCTTTTGCAAACCCAGCCATTTCAGAGAGCGAATTGACCTTCGGTCTCTCTGGACTTTCAACGCTAGCTCAAGACTTGAGAACCACCTCAATCCCTAGATAAACGCGCGTGCATCGCTAAGCGTGGAGCAATGACCTTTGAAGCGCACCCTCACACCAGCGGTTGTGCCATCTCGCAATTCATGACGAGAACACACTGGAGTCGCCAATATCTGAGTATCGCCGGCAGTATAAGTGTGCAAGTGTTGGATACAAATAGCTCACCGTACGTTCTACAATATTACTACCATGATCTTTATTTTTACCATTTTAAATGGTATTGCGAAGAAGGTATAATTTGCGACTGCCCCGCCGCGGTGGTCTAGTGGCTAAGGTGCTCGGCTGCTGACCCGCAGGTTGCGGGATCGAAGCCCGGCTGCGGCGGCTGCATTTGCGATGGAGGCGGAAATGTTGTAGGCCCGTGTGCTCAGATTTGGGTGCACGTTAAAGAACCCCAGGTGGTCGAAATTTCCGGAGTCCTCCACTACGGCGTCTTTCATAATCATACGATGGTTTTGGGATGTTAAACCCCACATATCAATTAACCAATCAATGGTTTGCGACTGGGTCCTTTCGGGCCACGCGCTACTGAGTGAGAGGTCTTAGTTTCGACTGCCGCTGTGGGAGCTTTTTCTTGTAGTTCTTTAGATGCGATGCATCTTAGAGTGACGTTCAATCTGGTGTGTGGTGTGATCACCCCTAATTCTCATGCGCAACAGCTGGCCTAAGCACTGCCAAAACGCTCTCACGCACTAGCGAGTTCCGGCCCCTGTAGTACCTGTGTCACACGTTCAACTAGTGATCGTGATTAGGCTTTATCAAGATCAAATTTCTCAAGTGTGAGTGGCTATACTTCTTGTAGCTCGCGTATAGGAGCCAATCGCGTTCGTGAAAATTCCATCCGGATCAGGCTCGATCACGATCTAAAGTGATGGTGTCACACTTGTATAAGGGGCTAGGAAAGATGCTGTGGTCTCTTCCTTTTATACTCTCTCAGCAAACATATGAAGGCTTCAGGAGAATGAGGCGTGATGAACCAACGCGTTGTACATTGGTCAAAACATGCTGAAGCGCGCGTGCGCGTTTGGGCCAGCGTAAGTGTCTATATAGGAAGCTGTGTCATTTCCCCCTTACACTCTTTTAGCGTTAAAGGCTTGAAGAGATTGTGGAGCAGCCGGTGGAGCAGCGGAAGGCTCGACATGCCGAAGCGCTACGTAAACGACGGTAAGTGAAACCGGAGCTGCGGTCTTAGTAAACCCAGCGCAAACGGAAACACGAGCGGGAAACTGCTGCAGACGAAACGTGGGCTCGACATGCCGAAGAGCGACGGCAGCGTCGGAGAAAAAACGTCGCTTTATGAAACACTGACGTCGAAGCCAAGCGTCAGCGTCGAGAACACGCGTCGGCCTCAGACAGGTGACACGAGTCCAACGACCGTGCAAAACGCCTCGCTAGACAACTTCGACGCTCGGGATTCGACGATGCCGACGCCATTAAATAACACTAAATACAGCAATAACACTACATACGCTG